>NC_087209.1:49530469-49550469 GCF_015104395.2 Macrobrachium nipponense
CAATTTCATTGACTTAGTTGTTTTCATTAATCAATCGATGCCCATTTAATTGAATTCAACACTTGTGAATTAATTTGCATTGACTTAGAATGCTTTTCAAGTTTCATTGTTGTTTAGCACTTGTGAATTAATTTCCAAATTTCAATTATTGCCTAACACTTTTGAATTTTGATTGAATTAATTTTCTTGAATTTTGTGATAAATTAATTTTTATTTAATTTTATTTAATTGATTCAAGTATTAATTAAACTTTGCTTTGTTTTCAAGTAACAGTAATTTTCCCTGATATTGTGAATTTCACTTATGAATTTTGAGTTTGATAATAAATTTTTGTATTTAAAATTTTTATAAGTGTTTTCTTTATTTTACACCGGTATTTAATTATGATTATATTGACGTTAGGTAGAAACATAGAGTGGTAATTGATCTGTTTTCCTTCAATTAACTTGAAGTAACTTAGAACCAGGGAAGTATTTAGACTTTTGAAATCAGGGAAATACTTAGACTTTTAAAGTTGTTGATGGAGTAACGCCCTTTGATTAATTTGATTACTTACAAGAGTACCTCACACCTGTTTTGATGAACTTAGTCTGATTTTCTGCAATACTGGTGAAATTGTTAAGGGATCACTGTTGCCTTTAGAGTATTCAGTCGTTTAGTACCTGTGATGAGGGTTCAGGTGTCTGGCTTTTGTGAGGTAACAATTAATGAATGGTAAGTGTAGTAACCAGATACTTGTCACTTCGTCACAATATATATAAATATAATATATAGTATTATATATATATATAGATATATATATATATATATATATATATATATCTATATATATATAGTAATATCTAATAAAAAGGAGCCCAGTACATGGAATACTTTGAAACTACAGTAATAAATGTGCAATAAAACCCAAAAACATGCTGTGGCTGAGATGACGTGGATGACATCCTAACATTTTGGGATAATAAGTGGGGTAATTTTAATGGAATTCCTCTCAAAATTAAACGCATTAGTGCCCAGCATCTAATTTAAAGTTGAATGGGAAACAGAAAAACAAACCTTCCTTTTCTTGATGTTTTTAATAATCAGAGACACGACAGAATACAAATTTACCATATACAGAAAACCAACGTTCTCACTTTCACATATTCACTACTTTAGCTATCACGCCATTACTATCAAGATAGGTGTAGCTAGCAACCTATTCTTAAGAGCCTTACGAATTTGTTCCCCAGATTTCCTGGAAAAAGAATTTGCACTAATTCGCAAGCAACTTTCATCTTTAAAGTATCCTGACCAATACTAATGACGAAAGCAATTAAAAAAGCAAACTTAATTTTCTACCGACCCCCTAAAGACAAGACCAGAGACACACCCAACAATAAAGTAAAAAAATTCCTCACCTGGAGACGATTAAGAGAGTAACACACACCCTTGGGAAATCCAACCCTTTTGCATTTACCTACCCAAATACCTTAGCCAAATCCCTGATTAACGTCCAACAAAAGACATCTCCCAAAGACTCTGGGGTATATGAGATCCCATGCTAGGACTGTGACCAATCTTACATCGGATTTACAGGTAAATCACTTCCCCAGAGATTAATACAACACAAACGGTCAGTTAGGTATGGACAACAAACTCGGCTATTTTTCAACCATATAAATGAACATAACCATAGAATAAATGGAATTTGTCACGTGTTAATTTATAGCAGCAACTGCTGGTACAAGAGTCAAATGATGGAATCGGCCTCAATAAAAAGAGAAGCAGTAATGAAACATCTCAAAAGGGGCGTGGATCTCAGATGTCGTCGACGAAGTGTTCATTCAACCAACGCTTAAGAAGATTAAAGGAAGATTATCAGCGGGGGTGACCTAAATTGGCTTACTTGTGGACGGATCTCTTGGTATAAATACCACCTTTTCTGTAACTTTTCTCATTCATATACCTGAAGAGAGAGACAGCAGTCTCTGAAATATAGTACTTTCTTTCTACATTTTGGTGTTTTTATGGGCTCCTTTTATTAGATGGAATTCTGTTGTTACAGAACATTTTTACCAGTATATATATATATATATATATATATATATATATATATAGTATATATATATATATATATATATATATATATGGGTGTGTGTGTGTGCAATGAGTAAAAATAATAAAAGAAAACATTAAAAGGAATTCAAATTCAAACTAATGTATTTTCATCACTCGACTTTTTAAAAGCAATGACTGCTATTATTATTATTATTATTATTATTATTATTTTATTATTATTATTATTATTATTATTATTATTATTATTATTATTATTTGACATAACCTAAAGCTGGACATAATTTGTGCTGATCGTCGAAAATTAAGAACAAGATTACAAATTGTTATTATTATTATTATTTATTATTATTTTTTTTTTTTTTTTTTTTTTTTTTTTTGCTCTATCACAGTCCTCCAATTCGACTGGGTGGTATTTATAGTGTGGGGTTCCGGGTTTGCATCCTGCCTCCTTAGGAGTCCATCACTTTTCTTACTAGTGTGCCGTTTTTCCTTTCTAGGATCACACACTTCTGCATGAGTCCTGGAGCTACTTCAGCCTCTAGTTTTTCTAGATTCCTTTTCAGGGATCTTGGGATCGTGCCTAGTGCTCCTATGATTAGGGTGGGTACGATTTCCACTGGCATATCCCATAATCCTTCTTATTTCTATTTTCAGATCTTGATACTTATCCATTTTTTCCCCTCTCTTTCTCTTCAACTCTGGTGTCCCATGGTATTGCGACATCAATGAGTGATACTTTCTTCTTGACTTTGTCAATCAACATCACGTCTGGTCTGTTTGCACGTATCACCTCTATCCGTTCTGATAACCATAGTCCCAGAGGATCTTTGCCTGATCGTTTTCTATCACTCCTTCAGGTTGGTGCTCGTACCACTTATTACTGCAAGGTAGCTGATGTTTCTTCTTGCACAGGCTCCAGTGGAGGGCTTGGAGCCTGTGCAAGAAACATCAGCTACCTTGCAGTAATAAGTGGTACGAGCACCAACCTGAAGGAGTGATAGAAAACGATCAGGCAAAGATCCTCTGGGACTATGGTATCAGAACGGATAGGGTGATACGTGCAAACAGACCAGACGTGATGTTGATTGACAAAGTCAAGAACAAAGTATCACTCATTGATGTCGCAATACCATTATTATCATTATTATTATTATTATTATTATTATTATCATTATTATTATTATTATTATTATTTGGCGTCAAACGTCCTGTTTGGAAAAAGTCCTAATAAACACCGTAACAACGAAACTAAATCTATCGTTCGCATTATCAAAAATAGGAGTTTTCGGGTAACAGCTCGTCATGACTAAATAAAAATTACTGGTTCTCGTAAAACTCAAAAAAGTTCCCGGAATAATTAATTTGTATAACAAGCAAAAAATTAACTCACTGTTCTGACGAAGCCTTGCGTTAAAAATAGGCAAATTTAAACCGATTTTTAGTTCTCTGAAAAGAAAACTTTTGTGCCGGCTTTGTCTGTCCTTCAGCACTTTTTCCCATTCGCACTTTTTGGTCAGCCGCTTTTTCTGTTCGCCCTCAGATCTTAAAAACTACTGAGGCTAGAGGGCTGCAAATTGGTATGTTGATCATCCACCCTCCAAACATCAAACATACCAAATTGCAGCCCTCTAACCTCATTGGTTTTTATTTTATGTAAGGTTAATCTTAAAAACATAATCGTGCTTCTGGCAACGATATAGGACAGGCCACCACAAATTGGCGGTTAAAGTTTCATGGACTGCGACTCATACAGCCTTATACCGAGACCACAGAATGTTCGGTTAATTTTTTTTTACTGGCTTTGCATGCTTTCGACAATAGGTAATCAGTTTTGAAAAATAGGTCAGTAATTAATCTACGTCTGGTGGAAACGATAAAAATTATCATTAAATTTGAACGGAAAGAGTGATTTGGAAAAAGAAAGTTTTTTTTTAATTATAATTTATTCGTAGTTGAAAATTGTGCGTGTGTGTTTGTGTTTTTATGTACATTCATAGAAACATATTGGAACAAAGTGGAGTCTCTCTCTCTCTCTCTCTCTCTCTCTCTCTCTCTCTCTCTCTCCCGCCTGTTTGCCTTATCCCTTCCATCATCCGTATATGTCAATCTGATCACACTCCTCCTCCTCTTCCTCCTCCTCCTCCTCCTCCTCCTCCTCCTCCTCCTCCTCAGAAAGCCATCGAATTAGGCCTCAGATGCCTATTTAGATGTGACGCCCATTCAAGTGTAAATGAAAAAATATAAAAGGTTCCACAATCTCCCTTCTTTATTCGCCTCGACGAAACCGCAGCATCGCGTTCGAATCTGGTTTAATTTTTTATTTTTAATCTCTTTTTTTTATCTAAATCCAACATTTTCATTCGTTTGTGAATGAATAATAGCAATTCGAATCGGATTTAATTTTTTTTTAGATCCTATTTGTTTGTGTTTCTACCTTGATGTTATCCTCCCTGCATTTTGATACGCTTTTATCTATTAATTTATTAATTCATTTTTTTTTATTAATGTGGGATCTCTACTTTATTTATTTCTGTTTACCTCCTCTTACTTCTTCCTAATGAACACCTTAATATTCTTTGGAAGCTTGAATTTCAAGTCAATAAACCCCTGTGGTTGGCTTATACCATATCAATTAGATTCCTTCTGAATAATAATAATAATGATAAATTGTCATTTTCATTCGTCTGCGAATGAATTATAAACAGTTCGTATTTTGAGCCCAAATGTTTTTATAAATTTAGGAATCGTTATTTCATGCAGTTTAAGTTTTGTGCTTTGTTTTTTATAACAAATTTATTTCAGATAATTCTCAGAATTTTCTTAATAATATTCTTTTATGGCGAATTCTCAAAGAAGAAGTGTTGAGGAGCAATTCATGCCTTTATATCTGAGTCGGATACGTCCTGGGATCTTTTCTCTCCATCTCTCTCCTCCTCGTCAATCTCTCTCTTCCCTTCTTTCCTCTCTTCCCGATTTCCTCAGTCTCCCTCTCTTTTCTCCTCTCTCTCTCTCTCTCTCTCTCTCATCTTGCTACACCCCTATTCAATGTTGCTTTCTATTTCATTTCTCATTTTTCCCCTAATCGCCACCTACGTGTAAATCCCGCTTTTACTGCTGGCGCTTCTTCTCTCTCTCTCTCTCTCTCTCTCTCTCTCTCTCTCTCTCTCTCTCTCTCCCTCTCTCCTTCCCTCATCACCTCTTCCCTTACCTCCTCGAAATCCATCCAGCCAGCAGATAAGGGAGACATCCCCCATATAATATTTGTCAACTCGATGAAAAACTCTTTTAAAAAAAAGACTAAGAGATCATTCGAAGAGAACTCGACGAGAGAACTCGAACGCTGTGTAACATCTTATTGGAAGGAGGAGGGAAGGAATATGGAAATCAAGATACGAAGGAGATGAAAGCATTGCTTTTAAAGACTCGTCCGAGGGAGCATTAATATATATGATGGGTTTTGCGGATCGTGATGTTCGGATAGAGGATTGTAACATAAGGAAACACATGATTGTTATTTTCGGATAGATGATTGTAATATATAAGAATACAGGATCGTAATGCTTGGATGGAGGATTATAATAGATGAGGATACAGGATCGTAATGTTCAGATAGAGGATTGTAATATATAAGGATACAGGATCGTAATGTTAGGCCACAGGATCGTAATGTTAGGATACAGGTTCGTAATGTTAGGACACAGAATCGTAATGTTAGGATACAGGTTCGTAATGTTAGGACACAGGATCGTAATGTTAGGACACAGGATCATAATGTTAGGATAAAGGATTGTAATGCTAGGACACATGATCGTAATTTTAGTATAAAGGATGGTAATATTAGGATAAAGGATCGTAATGTTGGGGTAAAGGATCGTAGTGTTAGGACACAGGGTCATAATGTTAGGACATGGGATCGTAATGTTAGGACACAGGATCATAATGTTAGGACAAAGGATCATAATGTTAGGACACAGGATCGTAATGTAAAGATATGGAATAGTAATATTTAGAGGATAAAAACTGAGAAATTACGTCATGGTTAAATCCTCATTCGGTTGGTGTCAAATACTTGTTGTCAGAGGTTTTCGAAGGAAATTTCTCTCTCTCTCTCTCTCTCTCTCTCTCTCTCTCTCTCTCTCTCTCTCTCTCTCTCTCATGTGTGTGGGCATGATAAGACCCGATCAGAAAGCGCTGCTTCACGCCAACACTTCCCACGCGAGTGATGGAGAGAGAGAGAGAGAGAGAGAGAGAGGAGAGAGAGCGGGGGTGGGGGGAGGAGGAGGCCATTCTTCATTCAGAACCCATTTCATAAAAGACAAGGCGGAACTAAACTCGCCTTTACTATTATAGCAGTGCACTTCACGTCACGGGCAATGATTCTTTCATTAGCTGCCTTCGAGGAAGTTCTCTCTCTCTCTCTCTCTCTCTCTCTCTCTCTCTCTCTTCTGAGATTTCCGGAGCTATTACTGAAACTATTAAAAGAATATCTTGATAAAAAGGAATTAGGAATATCTTCCCCCTTATAGATAGTGATGAATGAACTCCATGTTTTAGAGGCTCAGCCTCTTTCATCACAGGACCTTTTGTAACTATGTAAAAGGACACCTTGATCTGAATTCCCAGACGACACGTGTCGTCTTTAAATAATGGTGGCTTTCTGGTAAACATTTTGTATTCAGGTTACGGAATTGATCAATACACTGATTTTTAAAATAGATGCCTCAGTTCATCTTAATTCATCCATCTATCTTTCCATCCATCTATCTATCTATCTATCTATCTATCCATCTATCTATCTCACCGCTATTCTTCTCAAGGGATGTCCAGTTAGTTCTCTTCAGTTAAGGGATGGATGAGCAATTTCAAAGTGAGACCCCTTGGGTTATGCATAAGCCCTTGGGACATAAATATGACAAGGTGTGAATCCTGCAACACATCCCAATCAAATTCGATTAGAACTGGAAGTGTAAGCTTTTAGCTCCACTCTTTTTAAAGGGAAAAAGATGAGTGATTCATGAAACCCAAAAGTCTGAAGGTGTCAGACACACGCAGTCTCTCCTCTTGTCCCTTGGCCCTCTGTTGAAGCAGCTCAGATCTTTGAATTAATTGTTCGTGAAAGACGAATCCAGGGCCTGTCTAGCCCCAATTCTTGCAAGAAAAATGAGGGGGGTTCATGCAACCCTAAATTCAAAAAGCGTCAGACACACGCACTCTCTCCTCTCGTCCCTTGGCCGTTCTGTTGCTACAGATCAGATCTTTGAATTAATTGTTCGTGAAAGACGAATCCAGTGCCTTCTAGCCACAATTCTTGCAAGGGAATTAAAAAAAAAAGTGGTTTTTGCAACCTAAAACTCCAAAAGTATCAGACACACGCAGCCTCTCCTCTCGTCCCTTGACCGTTCTGTTGCTAGCAGCAGATCAGGCCTTTGAAATTGCTGAATTATTCGTGAAAGGCGAACCCTTCTGTAACCTCGTATAAACCACGTTTAAGCTGTTCTTCCCCGTGCCACCGATTCTGTATAGACTCTGATGACTCTGGAGACAATGGATTTGCTGATGAATCCCTTTCGCTTTTGCCTGACCCACTCTGACCCAGAGGAGACTGGGGAGTTCTGTGTTGTACTGTATCTCTTGTTGTTTTGGTTCACAGGGCTCGATCGTTTCCCAAAGACCTTAGGTGGCTGCGCCCTTTCGTGTGATGTGAAATGAAATGGTATTTGTGAAAGGTTTAAGGGATGTGTTCCTCTTATTGACTGGATTACTACAGTTGGGGTGAATAGCATTCTGTTATATATCTTGAAATGCATGTATGAGAATGCCATGCAAGTGGAACTTCCAAAGTTCTCCTTGAATTTTCATGTTTTACTTACATTTTCATGTTTATTTACTGATTTGTTTATATATGCTTATGCTTCCTTGGTAAGTGATCTCCTCTTTCTGTATTTCCCATTACCTTCTGTTACTTCCCATGTGAATAGGGTTCGTCATCTCAATAATCAAAAAATAATAATAATAATAATAATAAATAATAAATAAAATAATAATTAAAAAATAATAATAATAATAATTAATAATAATGATAATAATGGCGTTGCGACCTCTGATACCTCAGTTTTCGAAGTCAATTTGGCCAATGGCAGCTTAATCACCAAAGTGGTTCCACGTAGCCATCTTCATTAGCAAGAAGTTTCCGCTCCATTAGGGCTCTGCTTTCCTCCCCGAAATTATGCATACTCTCTCTCTCCTCTCATCTCTCTCTCTTCTCTCTCTAAATACATTACTTACTGCTTCATCAAGTTTAGGGGGCTGTCATAGATTTACTTTTATTAGATAAAATGATAGCTTCCCTGGTCAAATGTAATATGGTTTACATATATATAATATAGATATATATATATATATATATATATATATATATATATCCATATATATAGTTATATATATAGATAATATAATCTATAGGATATATATCTTTATTCTATATATATTATAGATCTATACTTACTATAGGGATATATATATATAGATATCTATAGATATATGATATATTATATATATATAATATATATCTATATATATATATATATCTATATTATATAATATATATATATATATATATATATATAGAATACTTGTATATATAATGATATATATATAATATATATATATATATATATATAATCTTATAGATATATAGATTGATATATGTATATATATATATATATATTATATATTTATATATCTATATATATAATATATCTATATATATATGATAGATAGATATATATCTATATATATCTATATATATAGATATATATAGATATATTATATATATATATAATAGATATATTATATATCTATATATATATATATATATATATATATATATATATATATCTATATATATATATTATAGATATATATATATATAATATATATATATATATAGATATATATATATATATATCTATATATATAGATATATATATATATCTATATATATATATCTATATCTATATCTATATATATAGATAATATATATAAGATATATATATATATATATAATATCTATAGATATAGATATATCTATCTATATATATTTTATATATATATTATATATAGATATATATATAGATATATATATATAATATATATATCTATATTATAGATTATATATATCTATATATATATCTCTATATTATAATATATATATTATAATATAATTATATACTATATATATATATAATATAGTATAGATATTATATATATAAGATATATATATATAGACATATATTAAGTAGGTTAGATATATATATATAAGAGAATATATATACTAGATATATATATTATACTATATATATTATATATATATATATATATAGATATATATATATCTATCAATATAGATAATCTATATATTATATATAGATAATATATATATAGATATATATAATATATATAATATATATATATTACTCTATATATAGAATATAATCTAATATATATATATTTAATATATATAAGATAATATAGAGTATATATATAGATATATATATCTTATATATAGATATATAAATCTATATATATAATAATATATATAGATAGAATATATATATAACCTATATTATATAACACACACATATATATATCTATATCTATATATATATATATATATAAGATATATATAGATATATATCTATATATATATACTATATATATTAATATATATATATATATATATATATATATATATATATATATATATATATATGTACATATATAGATATATAATCTATATATCTATATATACATATATATATATATATGTATATATATTATATATATCTATATATATATATATACATATAATATATATATATATATAATATATGTATATCTATATATATTATGTATGTATGTTATGTATGTATGTATGTGTATATAATTTTGTTGTTCAATGTTTTACATTGCTTTATCTTACTTTGCCATTTTCTTTTTTCTTTGAATTCCTCAAGGCATTACAGATGTCGGCCATTTTCTACCATCGCCAACTGTCTCTATTCTGAGTGAGTCTCTGCATTTAATCCCCTTTTAACCACTCTTACTTCAACCATAAAATCAACCTTTACTAAAAACCAAACAGACAGATAAACGTGCGTTACGAATCCACCGATATCCATCCGTCGTAATTCTCACGAACGTTCCGTCTCTGTACCCACACAATTTGAATATCCGGTTTCATGTCAACTTTCCTTCTTCTCTCTCTCTCTCTCTCTCTCTCTCTCTCTCTCTCTCTCTCTCTCTCTCTGTGGGCCTTTGATGCGTGAGGGATCGGGGGAAAGGTTGAATTCATATTTGTCTCTTAGCAAACCGAGAAGGCGTCCCCATTATACCGGGGGTTTGGTTCCTGGGCATTTTGGCTGGACTAATATTTGGCTGGACAGGTATTTGCCTGGACTGATATAAGGCCGGACTGATATTTGGCTGAACAGTTATTTGGACGTACTGCCATTTCCTTTGACTGATCTTTCATCGAATAAATAGTTTACAGAACGGCCATTTCGTTCCCAGTCAGATATTTTGCTGAAGAGCCATTTCACTGGACTGGTATTTTCACGGGACAGCTGTTTTGCTAGAGTGGTATTTCAACGGCTGGAATCCTTATATACAAACACTCAAACATATATATATATATATATATATATATATATATATATATATATATATATATATATATATATATAAAATGTAAATTAAAGCCCCGTTCTAATTCGTTCTCATACGTCATTTTTCTTTTTTCTACTTCCCATCTGGGTAAAGGACAGATCGTAAGCCAGTTATTCATTTATTCATATAATATTTGGACCCACGTGGTTTTATACCTTGCTGTAAATATTTTTATTTTCCTTAGCCCAAAGGATAGGAAATTATTTCATCCAACTCAAGAGAAAGAGAGAGAGAGAGAGAGAGAGAGAGAGAGAGAGAGAGAGAGAGAGATTTCTCTATGTTCCTTCATTTATGATCAAGTTCTCAATCTCTGTGTTTCTACCTTGCTGTCAAATTCGTTTTTTCCTTTGTCGAAGGGATAGAAAATATTTTAATTTCGGAGAGAGAGAGAGAGAGAGAGAGAGAGAGAGAGAGAGAGAGAGAGAGAGAGAGAGAGACCTTTATGTGAGTGACAGATAGATATACAAAGCTGTGTAGTAACTCGTACTCAAATTATAAACGTTTGTGTTTTTACCACGCAAAGAGAGAGAGAGAGAGAGAGAGAGAGCAAATAGATGTAGAGGGTCATTTCACACTCTATTTTTCTCCTTAATTCCACAGAATGGAAAGGCCAGGTAGATTGTCCGATATTGAAAATGTAGGTTACAGAGAGAGAGAGAGAGAGAGCGAGAGAGAGAGAATATTTTCTTGCTTGACCGAGTTACATGTTTGTCCTGGTGTTTCAGCAATTTCTAATCTGAAAAATCCTGAACGAGAAGTGATATCCTTTGATGGGTATATCAAGACTCTAAGCTTCTCTCTCTCTCTCTCTCTCCTCTCTCTCTCTTCTCTCTCTCTCTTCGCATCTCTCTCTCTCTGTAACCTACATTTTCCACATCGGACAACCGTACCTGGCTGTTCCATTTAGATTTTATTTGGCTTTGCTGTCCTGCTGGATAAATAAAAAAAAATTCTCTCTCTCTCTCTCTCTCTCTCTCTCTCTCTCTCTCTCTCTCCTCTCCTCGTCTAGCTCTTTATCTCTATCGTCCCTCTCTCTTCTCTCTCTCTCCTCCTCCTCTCTCCCCTTCCCCTCTCTCTCTCTTATAAGCAGTATCCGGATATTCTACAAGAAATAAGCACTCCTAAGCATTTCTCTCTCTCTCTCTCTCTCTCTCTCTCTCTCTCTCTCTCTCTCTCTCACTTCAGTGGGCGTCTCCTCCATCTTGCCACTAATAACTAAAAATCCAAATTCAGCCTTCATCAGTATTCCAAAAAGAATCTCAGCTATTTCCAAACTCAATTTGCATACAGAAAAAAAAAGATGAAGTTTGTTCTAATATCTAGAAGTCTGAGATTCTCAGATTTTTATTTTTTTTCTCCTTTTTAATTTCTCTCGAGTCCTGCAGACGATTCTACTTTATATTTCCCAGAAGCAATCTTGAGCAAATGAAGACTCTTCTTTTGCAGTCTCGACATAATTATCCTCTCGAAAATTTCCCCAGTTTATGGGCAATTTTCGACGAGGCTATTTCATCAGGTCTTTTGTCTTCACGTCTTTTAGTAATCTTCCACCGAGGAAATCTTGTATATCATTCTTTCTGTATTTCTCATTACCTTCTGAAAGGCATAACAAAAGTAGACAGTAGCCTATTTACGTTAAACGAAACCAGACAAGAAATAATGGATGGAAACTAGAACTTGAGAAGATACAAAACATCACACTGTGGGAACTTCTTTACATACAAGATATGTGACACGTGTAATAACCTGCCACCAGAAATTTTAAACAGCAACAGTGTGGAAGAGTTTAAAAAAAAGCTTGTCAAAATTATTAGGATACTGTGAATGAACTGTAAAACTTGCTCCTACAGATAAGTGAGCGCATGATGTCTCCTCGGATGGACTAACAAGTCTTTGAGACATACAAATTCTTGTATCTTCTGTTACTCCTTTCCAATGGACACCGTAATATTCTTCGGGAAATTGAATTTCAAGTCAGTAGCCTTTGTAAGCTTGTTCGATATGAATAGGGTTCGTTTTCCAAATTAATATTATAATAACAATAATAAGAAAAAATACATTACAAAAAGCGAGTAGGCTTATGTCTAACTCTGTAGTTCGGATGTTGTGGGCGGGAGTTTTGACAGAGACTGAAAAATAGGTTCAAATCATGAGGAGATAATAAGTTTAGTGAGAGAAAGAACTTAAAAATTAACGTAAAAGAAGATATTATTCACACAGTAAACTCTTTAATAAACTTTTTAAAAAATGTTTACGAATGGAGTTGGGTGCGTGTAAGATTTTGAAAATGAGTTTCGAGATTAAAGTGAAACTACTTGTATGTGTACGATTGGTCTTAGAAGAGCATGTTGCAGATGAGAGGCTATGCCAATCATATATATATATATATATATATATATATATATATATATATATATATATTATATATATATATATATATATATATATATACATATATATATATATATATATATTATATATATATACATATATATATATATTAAACATTTAAAACAACTCTGGCTAACATAAGTTATTTGATTACAAATATTTAGTTTTAGGAAGTGATAAAATGAACATAACTTCTCTCTAGAAGAACATAATATAATATTAGATCATAATTAGAGACGTGACAATATTTTTGACCAATTATCTCGAACACAAATACATTCCATCAACTTCTTCACCTCTCCTTTTGTAGTCTCAGCTTTAATTGGTAGGGACTCCTATATTTAGTAGGGATTCTCTCTCTCTCTCTCTCTCTCTCTCTCTCTCTCTCTCTGTGTATTGATTATTCTAGGATTGATCCCTATGATTGTATATATATATATATATATATATATATATATATATATATATATATATATATATATATATATATATATGGAGAAAATAATAATAATAAAACAATAATAATAATAATAATATAATAATAATAATAATAATAATAATAATAATAATAATAATGGTAACAATAATAATAATAATATAGTATTTCTCTCTCTCTCTCTCTCTCTCTCTCTCTGTATTGATTTTCTAGGATTGATCCTATGATTGTATATATATATATATATATATATATATATATATATATATATATATATATATATATATATATATATATATATATTGGAAAATAATAAATATAACAAATAATAATAATAAGATAATAATAATAATAATATATAATAATAATAATAATAATAATAATATAATTTCTCTCTCTCTCTCTCTCTCTCTCTCTCGCTCTGTATTGATTATTCTAGGATTGATCCCTATGATTGTATATATATATATATATATATATATATATATATATATATATATATATATATATATATATTATTGGAAAATAATAATAATAAAAACAATAATATAATAATAATAATAATAATAATAATAATAATAATAATAATATAATACAACAATAATATAATAATAATAGTAATTTTCTCTCTCTCTCTCTCTCTCTCTTCTCTCCTCTCTCTACCTCGTCTCTCTCTCTCTCTCTCTCTCTCCAGATGGTCGTGCATTCAATGTTGTTTTTTTGTCTCCATCACATGATGCAGAAGCTAAGAAAACCTTTACTTTCCCTCTCTCTCTCTCTCTCTCATCTTCTCTCTCCCCTCTCGCTCTCTCTCTCTCATCTCTCTCTCTCTCTCTCTCTCTCTCTCTTTTCAGTCCTCGATAATAGGATCTCAGAAAAGGGTACACTAGGGAACTTAATGAGAGCCGAGTTCTTTTGGGGAAAAATCATTTCTGCTTCGAAGCACGAGGCAATAAATTTTTGGCGTTGCTGGAACCAATTCTTTTCCGCTCATTTAATTAATGCCTCTTCTATATTTACTTTTATCTATTTTCTTTAGTTTCTGTATCGTCTTTGTGGTTCGTAATCTAGGAATAATTCTTTGAACGTTTTTTGGCTTATAACATTTATTTTTTAATCAGTTTCATTTTTTTACTGCCCTTGTGGTTTATGATTTAGAAATAAATTTTGAAAGTTTTTTGTTTATTTTTGGTTCTTAGAGTTTCTCTTCCACATATATTGTTTATCTATTTTCGTTATTTTTTTCATTGTTCTTAATTCTCTTTATTGTCCATGTCGTTTGCTCTGTGATTTAGAGATAATTTTTAAAATTTTGTTTTGTTTTGTTTTGTTCTTAGATTTTCTCTACCATATACTTTTTATCTATTTTCATTATTTTTATTGTCTCTTTAGTTTTGTAATTTATAAATATTTTTTTAGTTTTTTTCTTGGCTCTATCATATTCATTCTTATCTACTTTCTTTACTATTTTACTGTTCTTTTGGTTCGTAACTCAAAAATCTTTTGAAACAGTTTTTTATGGACTTCAAAAATCCAATAATTCAAACATCTCTTTTATTTTTAAAGCTTGTGGTTCGAAATCATATACAGTTTCGTTTCTGCCATTTGGTCTATGATAAATTAGATAATTGTTGGGATATATGTATATGTATATATATATATATATATATATATATATATATAGTATATATTATATATATATATATCATAAATAAGTGAATAGCTGTATGATTGTTTGTGTGTGTGTGAGAGAGAGACACACACACACACAGGTGTGTGCAAGTGTGCAATGCACTAGAAAGGTGTCAGGAGTATGGCAATATCTAGAAGCAATTTCAGATTGCACATTTTTTATGAGAGAGAGAGAGAGAGAGAGAGAGAGAGAGAGAGAGAGAGCTGATTAATGCTGCGGCGTCCTCATCACACGATGAAGAAACTATAAGATTAACTCTCTCTCTCTCTCTCTCTCTCTCTCTCTCTCTCTCTCTCTCTCTCTCTCATACCTTCATACCAGCACATTTTAAAGAATATTAGGCTATTGAATTACGCCTCCAGCACAACTAAAGCTAAGACGAACACGAGAAGTAGAAGACCAGACAACCACATTTAACTTTCGTTTATTCTTTATGAATGTCGCGCCGTTCTTTCTTCGTTGTCTACATTCTTTCTTCGTCCCAGTGCTTAGTCTGTTCTCTAAATTCATTGTTCTCTCCTTCCTTCCCGCGTCCTAAGATTTTCAAAGCATTTTATCACCGAGTTGATCACGCCGGGGAGACATATGTAGAGTGAAACCAGACATCTTATTTCCGCGTGATTCTATACTACATTGAAAGTAACAAGAATTTCTCTCTTTGCTCAACCCACTGTCGCCTTCATTCCCCATTCGAGGCGGAGAGCTTTAGTTGGTTCAACAAAGATTCCTTGAAGTCTTCGGAGGAGGAGGAGGAGGAGGAAAACGCGTCTTCTGTTGAGGAAAAAGTCGAAAAAGAACTTTTTCACCACAGATATATCTCTGTTTATTTATTTATTTATTTCTTAACGTATCTATTTTTCCAATAGCTGATCTCTTTCTGCGTTCCCCCATTATTTTCTGTTATTTCTTTCGATTGAACACCATCATATATACTTTGGAAGATTCTTGAAGTATTTTAAGTCAGTGGCACCTGTGGTGGAATTTTTCCATAGAGATAGAGTTCACCTTCTGAATATGATAATAATAATAATGACAACAATGATGATAATAACAGTATACTTACTGTCGTATTATATCTCATAATTATTCATGATACATACAAAACAAAAATAAACTAGCGTTTTTTTTTTCGTATGGTTGCATTGCCAGAAGCACAATCATGGCTGACTTTAACCTTAAATGAAATAAAATCTACTGAAGCTAGACGGCTGTAATGTGGTATGTTTGATAATTGGTGGGTGGATGACCAATATGTCAATTTGCAGCCCTCTAGCCTAAGTAGATTTCAAGATCTGAGGTCGGACAGGAAAAGTGTGGACAGAAAACGCGCGGACGTACAGACAAAGTCATCTCAATAGATTTCTCTTACAGATAACTTAAAACTCGTATAGATATATATACACATCAATCATAAACCCCATTCTCACACAAGTAGGAAATCCTTCAATCACTGAGCTGTTAAAATCTAAGACTGGAGGAAGGAGGTTAAAAA
The DNA here is from genome assembly GCF_015104395.2 of Macrobrachium nipponense. Classification (NCBI taxonomy): domain Eukaryota; kingdom Metazoa; phylum Arthropoda; class Malacostraca; order Decapoda; family Palaemonidae; genus Macrobrachium; species Macrobrachium nipponense. Next base: position 49,547,270 of record NC_087209.1, read on the forward strand.
CTGCCAATCGTAGGCGTAAGGGAATTGCCTTTAAAACGACACTAAAGGATGAATGGAAAAGGTGAGACGATAAAAGACGGGAATAGAGAAAATCCGATAGGGGTTGCTGAAAGGGATCATTATGTTTGTGTGATATTCTTGTCCTTCTAGCATCCGTGTGGAAGTGCTGTTTGATTTTCACAATTATTTTTCATTGTTTCATATTTCTTTACATTATGCTTTTGTGTTTTTCGTGAAATTTTTATCCATCTCATACCCATGTGAACGTTCTGTCTGATTTTTACGTTTAATTTTCCAATTTTCATATTTCTTTACATTATGTTATGTGTTTGTGATATTTTTGTCCATCTCATATCCGTGTGAACGTCCTGTCTGATTTTTTCAGGTTTATTTTTTTTATATTTCTGTATATTATGTTTATGTCTTAGTCATATTTTTATCCTTCTTTCATTCACAAGAGGACGCTGGATAGTCTGTCGTTTACTTAAAATTTTTCAAATTTCTTTATATTATTTTTAGGGAGCAGCCCATCCACGCTATATTATTGAAAGCGATTATATTTCAAAAAGTAAACTATTCATTCACATAAGGAAGTGAAAACAGCAAATAGGTTTGAAATATTTTAAAAGCAGGCTAAAGTTAAGCATACTTGAGTGGAAGTGGTATATGAGGTAAAGTAAAATTCAAGGCAGATGGTCAGACAGGTCTGTTTAACCTCTCTGAGAGAGAGAGAGAGAGAGAGAGAGAGAGAGAGAGAGAGAGAGTGTGTAAACAAAAAAGGGGAGAGGCCACAAAACATTACTAGACCCGTGTAAGATACTGACTGCAGTCATCTGGCGTCACAGCAACTACGGTCAGTGACGTTAGTGGGAATGATGTAATAACACTAACTTTAAGATCCATTTATTCCTTTAAAGTCTCATCCCTGAAGCTGTAATATCTCGTCATCTTGGAACGCTGAGCGGAGTGTGTGAACATTTGCTATCAATGAGCCTTAAGCAAAATATAAATCATAATACATTTAATTGAATTATGAACGATGGTGGGCAATTTACATTCCGCTAAGCTGATTAAAAATTATTATTGTTTGTGATTGAAGTGTGCACCATTTATCAATGAGCAGTAAACAAACTAAAGATAATATATTTCATAAATCGTCATATAATTGATTTACAAACGGAGTTGGGCATTCTCCATTGCACGAAGCCGATGCGATTATCTTCTTTATTATCTGTGTGTTAATCTATCTTTTTCGTTTTATCGATCAGCACTAAACAAAATAAAGACAGAATAAATCGTAAATCACAATACATTGAATTTTGAACGGGGATGGGTGGGCGTTTTCCATTCCACGAAGACGCGAATTATCGTCTTGTTCTAATGAGATTGTGTATTTATTCGTCCCTGCATTTTATTGTGCGCAAAGTGAGCTTAATCTCTTGGGCGAATCTCGCATCCAGCCAGAAGGGGACGAGAAACCACACATACACAGACACATACACACAGAACCATTCACGGAGAAGCGATCTTTCCTCAAAACTAATTAGAATATACGAGATTAATGAAGAGACTAACGGCGGCTCCCATAATTGATATTTGGGAAGAAGTTCGAACGAGTTCCTCCACCGGAAAATTAAGACAACAGTCCCCCCGCCCCTCCCCCCCTCGAAAGGGATATTCAATCCGCGTCTGTGGACAATGCAGGAGAAGGAATATGTCCCCTGAGTTTTAGAATAAAATGAATAAATAAAGGCTTTACTCAGTTTAATAAATAAGGAAAATAAGTTTGCAAATGGCCTTTCGATGATGACAGCAGTCCGTTGTTCCCGATTTTGCGAAATGTACGAGACAAGGTGAACTTGAATGAAATTGGCTGAGGAAGATGTAATGTATCAGGTTTTCCATGTATGAGGGAAAAGGCGCTCTTAGAATTGCTACATCGTCTTACTAATTGTTCTTTCTTTGTGTTTTTCGGTTAAATATGTGTGCGTGTTTTTCTAAGAACTTGTTAATTTGTTGATTTATTTTTCTATTTATGATAAGGGATCTCTTCTTCCACTATTTCCCATTCCTTGTTAGGTCTTTCAAATGAACACCACGATATTCTTTGGAAGCTTGAAAACTTCAAGTCAACGGCTCCATTGTGGGCTTGTTCCATAGTAATGGGGTTCATCTTAACAATAATAATGTATAAAATCATAGTCAACTCTCCGGTATTTTAAAATGCTCTTCGTATAACGCGAAGCAGCATTATACTGTCTCGCCGAGAAGGACTTTGTTTTGTAGTCCAAAGGCTTTTAGTCTCGTTAGCGAAATGTTCGACGGAGCGAAGATGTGGCTTCGCTTCGTCATAACACCACCCTGAGGCACCTGTTTCCCAGACAAAAATGTACAAGGAAGAATGGGACACTGACTCGAGTGTTTGTGAACACACAATTACCCTTATAATCGGATTTTCCTCCCCAGCCACTCAGTGCCTTATTAGTTTTTCAATATCAGGAGCATAGTTCGTTCGTTGGCCTTATGCCAGGTCGAGCAATTGCGTGATTGAGGCCCGTCGATGGTGATAGGACGCTTAGGTAAACTGGCAATCTCAGACTCCTGGAAAGGTGTATTTTGAATAATCTTACCAACAGATAGGATTGTATTTGACAGAGTTAGAGAATTAAGTCATATGCATACAGAAATTATGTATGATAAATTCGTAAAGTAACAAAGTCTACGGGCAGAACCAGCTCCGTTTTAGGGAATCCCTTCTCACTCCCACCCCCTTCGGAGGTGGAGGGGGGAGGTAGGATGAAACCATATTATAAACCATCTTAGGGGTCTCCACTATAACCCTGCCAAGTTTCCATGCCCATTGGACCAGCCGTTTGGCCGTAATTGAATGACAGACGGACGGACAGACATAATGCCCATTATGGTAAGAAAAGGGACTCCGGTGTGGACCTCCGAACTGGCACCTAACGGGTGGGTCATTGATAAGGATTGGATTCTAACCTAAATATTTTTTTTTCTATTAATAATCGTAGATTCTTGTGACTTTGAAGACTAATATCAAGCTGTAAGAGATTGGTTAGTCGTTTTAAGCAATTGATAACGGCGATTTTATACATACATACATACATACTATATATATATATATATATTATATATATATAATATATATATATATATATATATATCATATATATATTATA
>NC_087209.1:49555469-49570469 GCF_015104395.2 Macrobrachium nipponense
ATTAAGAAAGATTGACTTCCTATCAGGCTGAGTCAAGTACGACTGCAACATAATAAGACATATTCTTCATTTTCTCTTCACATATTACACGCAAACCACAATCTGAAAGCACCACCGTATTCAGGGTGATTTTATTGTATGAAAATAATAATTTTATTCATCTTGATCGTATACTTATTACAAATCCGATGATAAATAAAAACAGGTGTAAAAGATGAAACTTTTTCTCTTCACTTTTACTCGTTGTAATTCCTTTGTGTTTTATCTAATTGGTTTCAGGAAAAGATTATTTAGTTGTACAATTAATAGCGAATCCTTTGGTATTACCAAACTTTATTATCTTTTGGAAACGTGATATAAATGAAGAATATAAACATACTGCATGTTTTCTAAGTCATATGACACAATGAGCGAGCGGCCTACCTCCCGGTTAACCAGCCAATCAGAGGCTGCCAAACAAACGTCTCGTAGGCGCAAGAATCTACCTTAAATGAATCGACTATAGTGACATTTAATTTAACTAAGCAAGTTTTAAAAATAATGATAATAACAATTTTAGTGGCCTGCTCTATAGCCTTACCAGACGCACGATCATGAGAAACTTTAACCTTAAATAAGATAAAAACCTACTGATGCTATAGGGATGCAATTCGATATGTTTCATGAGTGGAGGGTGGATGATCGACATACCAATTTGCAGCTCTCTAGCCTCATTAGTTTTTTAGATCCGAGGGCGGACAGAAAAAGTGCGGACGGACAGACAAATGGCCATCTCAATAGTTTTCTTTTAATATAACTCCAAATACAAATGTAATGGGTATGTTCCCAATTTCAAAAAGGTACAATGCCCTTTTTTACATTCAATGCATCTAGCTCCACCATAACACTTGGTAAACATACGAATATGCTAATGAGATATTTGCATTTGGTGATGTGAGAGAAACTCGGTTGCAAATGTCGGTGTTTTTTTTTCATAAAGTATGTTTTTGAGTCCGTATTTAGGTTGCGCGCGTATGCAGGTTTGATTTACGCATGTATGTATTTTAAACAGTACATTACCAAACAGGTATGACCTTACATATGAATGTATTTATATATGTATTTATATACATAATATACATACAACTTTTAAGCCCATCTCTTCTTGCTTCCTGTTTCGTATTTGTTATTTTTCTTTCAGTTTTATTTCCTATTTTTTTTATGAAATGCATTCGTGATTTTATTGACAGTTTGATTTCCACCAGGCCCACCTATAATACTATATCTATACTATATATATATATATATATATATAATATATATATATAATATATATATATATAGGGAGAGAGAGAGAGAGAGAGAGAGAGAGAGAGAGAGAGAAGTAATTGAGGTAGCCATCTCCATGGAAAATTTCGTGTCCCCAGAAGAAGCTAGCATACCCGTCCACAGCTGGTATGTGTATGTTTATATGTGCTTGTATGTATGTGTGTATAAGTGTGTGTATGCGTGTATGCATGGAAATATGCGAATATCAATAAAACTGCTAATGATTATTAACGACCCTTGTGGGCTGCCAAGAAAATTCGTCTGTCAACATCGCCCATTTCGTAAGTTCGACTTTTGGTACATTCGACTTCTTCTCCTCCATCAGAAACTGTCAGAACTTTTCAATGCCACATCTGGGTAAGTAAGAAGAGGCCGATGGCAACTTCTTCTTCTTAAAGGGCTGAAACTTCCTTTTAAAGAATGTTGTTCCTGTAAAGAAGCTTTTAACTAATTCTTCTATTTTTCATTCTTTTTTTTCTACAACTTGTTTTGCTATTTGTTTGAGAGCGTTTCCTTGGACCAAAAGAGTTGGTGCATTTTTTGTATAGTGAGTCTATTGTGTTTTTTCTTATTTCGTAGATTTTATTCTAAACTCGTGTGATAAGGGTCGAATGATGCTATCTTATTATATAAATATAGCTATAATATATATATATATATTATATATATATATATATATATATATACTATATATATACACATATATAAAAATAAGTTATGTAAATATTTATCCATATATAATATTTACATATATATATGTGTCTGTATATATATATATATATATATATATATATATATATATATATAATATATATATATATATATATATATATATATATAGTATATATTATATATGTATATCTATATATATATATATATATATATATATATTTTATATATACTATATATAACGCATGTGTGTGCGAGAGCGCGCGCGCGCAGGTGCCGCGCGCGCGAGAGAGAGAGAGAGAGAGAGAGAGAGAGAGAGAGAGAGAGAATGTGTTCTAAAAGAAACTAAATGAAAGCCAGAGCTTGATAATAATAGTGGACGGACACTTTCACCCAGTGATCATATTCCATAATCAGTTTCCTATTCAATATCCGTAAGTGCCTTCCGCCCTGAGAATTGTGGATAGAATGAAGAATAACTGATTTCCTGTGGAATAATCAGGTATGATTACCATTATCATTATTAAAAATGAATTCAGTTATATTTTACTCTGGTAATTTTTACACTAAGGAATATATGAATAGTTTTAACTTATTCTCAAAATTTTTCCTTTTAACTAATCATATAACCAAAAAGTATCTTTTAAAAATTCATTTTTCCTTGTTTTTTTATTTTTATCAAACTTTTTCATTATTGTAAGCTGTAAATCTATATTCATATATCATCAAAATAATTGCAGTTTCTTGAACCCTAACTAAAGGAATCAAATGTTGTTTTTATTAGAATATTATATAAACATTTTCATTATTCTAAGCTGTAAATCTATATTCATATCTCATAAAAAAATTCCAGCATCTTAACCCTAACTAAAGAAATCAATGTTTTTATTAGATATATACATTTTTTCATTTTTCTAAGCTGTAAATCTATATTCATATCTCAAAAAAATATTCCAGTATCTTGGACCCCTCTAAAAGAAATCAAGGTATTTTTCATTTACAAATACTAGATTAATCTAATTTCAATTTTTCTGTTAAATATTTTCATTATTCTAAGCTGTAAAAATTCATTCATATCTTATAAAAATTTCATTATCTTGAACTGTTCCGAACGAAATCAAGATTTTTGCTTATTTAAATATTCCAGATCAATATATTTATTACCTTTCTTCAAGAAATTACAATAAATCTAAAACTTCTAGTATCATGAACTCTCCCTGAATAAATCAGGATAGTTTTTCTATCCAGATATCTGTTTATTACACTTCTTCAAGAAATTGCAGACTATAATAAGGCGTAACAGAAAACATGATTATGCCACAAATCAGTAAAGCAAAATGGGTCGACCTCCTTCCCAAGGTAACAGAAAATCATTTCCTCTCCATCTAATTAGAGTAAACGAACTCAATCAAGGGACTAACAGATCTGATAATTGACACTTGGAAGAGGGAAAGTTCGCAGGAGGAGCTGATGTGTCAATAGATTCGCTCGCTAACTCAATTATATTCCCCGTTGGGACGTATCTCATTTTTTTTTTCAGTCTGAAACAATTGTTGAGGAATTGTATTCCGTAGCGTGGTGTAAGGTGGAAGATGTTGCGTTCAAGTTACTTGAGGTGTATATAACTTTGAATCAACCTTGTCAAAACACAATGCTGAAATTGAAGGCGAGTGATAGCTTATATTTAAGTAGATATATTATATATATCGATATATATATCGATATATTATACTATATATATATACATATCTGTATATATATATATATATATATATATATATTATATATATATATATATATATATGTATATATATATATATATATATATATAATATATATATATATATATACCAGATCTGTCTATATATATATATAGTATATATATATATATATATATATATATATATATATATATATATAATACATATCATAAAAGTAGCCCATAAAGCGCCAAAATATAGAGAGAAAATACTATATTTCACAGACTGCTGGCTGTCTATTCAGGTAGATGAATGAAGAGAAACAGCAGTGTCTGAAATATAGTATTTTCTCTCTATATTTTGGCGTTTTTATGGGAAATATAGAGAGAAAATACTATATTTCAGAGACTGCTGGCTCTCTCTTCAGGTAGATGAATGAGGAGAGAGACAGCAATATCTGAAATATAGATTTCTCTCTAATATTTTGGCGCGTTTTTTTATGGCCTTCTTTTATTAGGTGGATTTCTGCGGTAACAGAAAATTTTTACCAGTCATATACATATATATATATATATATATATATATATATATATATATATATATATATATATATATATATATATATATATATATGTATATATGACTGGTAACACGAAAGCAAAGCGTTTGAACAACAGTTTAAGGAATAGAGAATAATTCTCAAATAATTTGGAGACGTTATTCACACTAGAACGTAGATGTCATATTTATGCCCCATATCTCGAACTTATGGTCAGAAAGCATTTTACCGTCCTCTGCTTTCCGTGATGATCTGGCATGATTAAGAAACATATGATATAACAGATTATCCCCTGGCCCTTAGGGAACTTATGCCATCAGTGCACCTCATGCGATGGACTGTGGGCTTTATTCGAGGTTCTTTGCAGCGTCTCTTCGGCTCCTAGCATCTACTGCTGGACCTTTCATTCCTTTTACTGTTTCCCCTTCGTTCGTATTCTCTTTCTTCCATCTTACTTTCCTTAACCTTCTAACAATTGATTCATTGTGTAACTGCTTTGAGGTTTTCCTCCTGTTACACCTTTCAGACCTTTTTACTCTTAATTTCCTTTTCACCGCTGAATGGCCTCGTTGGCCTAAATTCTATATTCTATCTTAATCTCTTCCAATATCTCTCCCTGAACGGTTCGTACCATTCATAGAGCAACAATTGTCACCTCGATTCACTCTTATAATACAGTTAGTTAATGGAGACACTAGAGATGCTATAAAACACATTAATTCCACTTCCCAGAATCTTCTGAGCTGTTTTTTGTTTTTTTTTGTCATCTCTTACATACAGACTATATCCGTCTGGCTCATTAAAAAAAACCTACCCAAAAATACGAACGACACAAAAATTCCCCTTCCCAGAATCTTCTCAAGTGATTTTTTAGTCATCTCTTACCTACTATGTCCGTCTGATTCATTAAAAAAAAAAAAAAAATATTTCATACCCAAAAATACAAACGAAACATTCGCTTCCGGAACTGATATTTTTTTCTACCTTCCCGAAAGCGAATACATTTCCGCATCCTATTGAGCAATGAATTTCATCCTGCGCTGCTTTTTAGGCAGGTGTCATCACCTCCCCATTCCCGTTTTGCAAAAGCTCGAACAATCAAAATGCCATCGTTTTTCGTACCGCTCTCATATACATACAGAAACGAACAATCATCCTCTTCTTCTTCTTTTTTTTTTTTAATCTGCCTCGCATTTACCCTACTCACACGTGATAATGGCAGCGTGAGCAAGTTCGCGTGGGGCTGCGGTTTGAACTCAGCTTTGGAAACCGAAAGTGAAAAAACGGACAAAGCCGGAGTTAATAAGCCATTTCCGGCTAAAAATGAGGCTGTTTGCGTGCTGGCTTGCAATTCTGGAATGAAGATTTTAGCTACAATAGGGTAAAATCAGGGCTCCTATGCATTCCAAAACAAAAGGTGATGGAATATGCAGAGGAATGGAGTGAATAATATTATGTTTTTTGTGCTTGTAATTCCGCAATGCCGCTTTTTGCTGCAATAGGGAATACCGGGCTTATATACATTCCATAACAAAAGGTGAAAGAATAGATAGATGAGAAATAAATGAATGCAATAAACAAAACCTTATTTCAATGCAGGATGCGTCATTGACCAACTGCCCTTGATGTATTACAGGTTTATTCAGGCGCCTTTATCTTAATTTATTTCAACCAATAGGTCAACGTAATTGGCCGAGCTTACTGAACCAGCTGACCGGAATGTATTGTGAATCTATTCGCTTGCTTTTTATCTTAATTTATTCATGCGAAAGGCCGTGGATCGTGCCACGGTTATCGAATAGCTGTCTGTAATTTTTGCTTTTTGTAAATTCATTCTTATGTTTTCTCTCTCTCTCTCTCTCTCTCTCTCTCTCTCTCTCTCTCTCTCTCTCTCTCTCTCTCTCTCTCTCTCATATTTCGTTTCAAAACAAAGCCAATACGGACCGACTGCCTTATGAGCTTACTTATCAGGTTATAAGTAACTAGAAAATGTAAGGGAAATACCACAGATTAAACACAAAATTCAAAATAATACCAACATCTGAAACGAAGGAAGGATTGTCAGTACAGGGAAATTCTAAGTAAGTTATCCGTGCAATCAAAGCCTGTGCATTTTCCTATAGAAAACGGAGGGACTGGGTTTAGCTCAGCGGAGTGGCAGCCGAAGTATTACCTGTAAAGAAGATACTGGGAGGATATCTTGCAGTTGACAGAAAACGGATGACGTGAAATATCATAGATTGCAATATTTCAGAGTGTTAAGAGGGGCCATTGTTGTTAAACACAAGTTTTACAATGAGCAGATATTGTCCTGAACAATTCAGACTCCAATGTGAAGAAAATTCAAGGAATTATCCTTCAGACGAAGATGGACTTCACTATTGCCTGTAAAATTTATCAGATATTTAAAACTATGATACAGTTCTACAATTTCTCGTGAGCATTTCAAACCTACAATCCTTCCTCTTTTCATTTTCTTGTATCCATAAAAAAAATAAAAAGTCAACAAAAGCGATCTTAGACCACGAAAAGAAACTTCAAAGGACCCGACATATCTGTTATACTCACCTTAGGTGAAAGACGTCTACGATTTGTTTTAAAAAAAAGAGTAACGAATTAATTTTTCCTTCGCTTCTCATCTGTTAATGATGCTTTGACTAAACTCGAGACTATCCCAAGCAAAGGACTGTTAGTTTAAATTTTGTGTTTATCCTTGTGGGTGCTAATGTATTGAAGCGTAATTTTTTTTAAATGAATAAGGATTCTTTTCCTCGTTTTCTAATGATGGCTTGATTTACTTCAAGAATATGTCGGATTCTAGTGGCCATGATTCCTTTTCGTCACACATTCTCCTCTCTCTCTCTCTCTCTCTCTCTCTCCTTCTCTCTCTCTCTCTCTCTCTCTCTCTCAGGTCTATTGCCTCTTTATATTTGGGACTAACAGATCTCTCTCCTTCTCTCTCTCTCTCTCTCTTGCAGGTCTTTATTGACCTCCTTTATAATTGGGACTAACAGATACTTCCATCTCTCTCTCTCTCAGATCTTCATTCACTTTTATATTTGGGACTGCCGTATACTTCTCCTCTCTCTCAGATCTTCATTCACTTTTATATTTGGGACTGCCGTATACTTCTCCTCTCTCTCTCTCTCTCTCTCTCAAGACAAAATGAAGCTCACCTAATCCTTGTAATTATTCAATAACTGGCCACCTTCCATCGTACCCACAGATAATCGTGCTTAAAAGAGAGAGAGAGAGAGAGAGAGAGAGAGAGAGAGAGAGAGAGAGAGAGGGGGACGATTCTTGTCGTTCTGCCTGCTGGTCCTACCACTCTCTGGAGAGCGAACACTGTGAGAGAGAGAAAAAAAATAGAAAAATTAGCAACCTCCCAAATTAAATGGTTAATTCCCAGGTAAAATTAGCCCGTGGTTGGCGTGACCGGGGATAATTAAGGTCTCCCAATTTCAGGTAAAGAGTGGATTAGGGCGTTTAAGATATGATTTAGCCTCAGGTTCCCTCCCAATGCAGGAAATGTTGAAGGAATTGGTGGGGGGGGACCCATTTTAAACCTCAAATTATTATTATTATTACTATTATTATTATTATTATTATCAAGATAAAACCATATGCAAATGTAACAAACCCTCAGAAGTTATTGACTTGTAATTCAAGTTTCCAAACACAAATTATTATTATTATTATTATTATGCTGGAAGTAAACCCTCTTTTAAACATGTTTTATTAAAAGTAATTGCTGCCTCAGCTGCATTAATTTTATACAGGTTCTTCTCTATTTTTTTATAATTATTGTCTTTCTCATTGTTGCTTAAACTGGTGAGCAACGCACCGAAGGTTGACATATCTCAATTAGGTAGAACGATTGGATTTTATTGGTAGAAATTTCAGTCGGGGTAGTCAAATTTTCGGGTATATCCCGTAGAGTGTATTACAGATAGAATTGATGTTAAATTCTATTTCTTTTCTATTCTTTCTATTCCTTTCCGGACGTTTCGTCTGAATAAACCTCAGACATCCTCTTGCGCGGAGGTGTGTGAAGGACTGAAGTGAGAAGGTGAGTCCAGCTGCTTATATTGCGGTGGCGCAGCGGGGGGCGTCGTGCCGCTGCCTTTTCATTGGCTCGTGGGTGGGGAGCTTCTTTTTCATTGGCTGCCTGGCTGCGGGCTCAAGCCAGCTCCCGATCGCATGCTCAGCAGGCGCGCCGATCTTCTCAGCTGCATATCATCACGCCGGGCTTCGTTTTGATTGGGTAAAGGCCGCGTGACGTCACTGCTGGTATTATGCATCGTATTAATGTCACTGCTGGTATTATCCATCGTATTAATGTCGTCTTGGATTGGGGCGTTTTCGGGCGGCGATATGGTGATGTTTGCCGTTATTGGAGTGTTTCTTCGGGTGCAGGTCGGGAGCAAAAAGGCCTCCTGTGTCGTGTTCATGGAGGGCTTTTGTTCCTGGATGAGTAACGCCTCCAGGAGGCGCAGACGTCGAGGGTCGGGTGCTCTCCCTATTAATCCTGGTGTTACGGATGATACAGTCCGCGGGAGATTGTGTCTCGGTGGGCGGTGAGGGCGTGGTTCTTGATAGCCCCTTCTTGGGTGCATGACAGGAGATTCTCTTCGCAAGACGCATGGTAGTCATTCCAATGTACTTCCCAGGACATCCTCGGGCGGGCATATGTATTGGTATACTACGTTCGTCTGCTTGAGGGGGGTCTCCTGATGGCGGTGAGGGGTTATTTTTCATGATAAGGTCTTTTGTTTTACGGTTTTTGTAGTATATTATAAGGTCCACTATCTTGCCTTCTTCAATGGGGAGGATGTTTTCCTTAATGATCTTCTTCATCGCCTCCTTCTCCTCCTCGCGGTATTGAGAGTGCATGAAGGCCTTATAATATAGGGAATCGTGATGTTCTCGGTGGGGCGGGGTGGGGGGGTCGTGGGTCTTGTTCCTCATTCGAGTACCATCTTTCGAGGGCGGTACGCACTTCTCGATTGATGAGCTTATTGGAATACCCGTTATTCACGAGCATCTGTGAAGCTCTATCAAGCTCGAGGTGTGTGTCCTGCCAGGTGGAACAATGGGAGAGGGCCCTTTTCACAAAGGCCCTGACAGTAGTGTTCTTAAACCTGTCTGGACACTTGCTATCCCCGTTGAGGCACATTCCAAAATTAGTTTTCTTCGTGTAGAGCCACTCGTCTTCACTGGTTTTCAGATACTGCCCCAGTGCTCTGTCCTCTATGTTGACACAGTCCTCTATGCTTAGTAGTCCTCTCCCTCCTATCTCTCTCGTGTTATGTATAGTCTGTCCGTATTTGCTCTTGGGTGTAGTGCTTTGTGTATTGTCATATGTTTCCTCGTTTTCTGGTCTATGTTGCGGAGTTCTGCCTTCGTCCATTCCACTATTCCTGTACTGTATCTGATTACAGGCACTGCCCATGTGTTTATGGCTTTTATCATATTTCCGGCGTTGAGTTTTGACTTGAGTATCGCCTTGAGTCTCTTCATAAATTCTTTCCTGATCGTGTCCTTCATCTCTTGGTGTTTTATATCCCCTCCTTCCATTATTCCCAGGTATTTGTATCCCATCTCATCTATGTGTTTGATGTTGCTCCCATCTGGTAGCTTTATCTCTTCCGTCCTTGTTACTTTGCCCTTTTGTATGTTGACTAAGACACATTTTTCTATTCCAAACTCCATCCTGTTGTCCCCAGATACAATCCTTACAGTCTGGATTAGGGTATCTATTTCCTTGATGCTCTTACCATACCGCTTGATGTCGTCCATGAACATCACATGGTTAGTTCTGTTGCCTCTTTTCTTGAGTTGGTACCCAGCATCCATCTTCTGCAATACTTTTGTCATGGGAATCATGGCTACTACGAAGAGTAGTGGGGACAGTGAGTCGCCCTGGAAGATCCCTTTCATGATATTAACCTCTGCTAGTCTTATTCCAGAGCTTGTAAGTATTGTATTCCAGTTGCGCATTGTAATTTTGAGGAAGCTGATGTCGTTTTCCTCTGCCCCATATATTTTCAGGCATTCTATTAGCCATGTGTGTGGTATCATGTCGAAGGCTTTCTTATAGTCTATCCATGCCATGCTTAGGTTGGTTTTTCTTTCTCTTACAGTTCCTCATTACCATTTTGTCTATCAGGAGCTGGTCTTTTGTGCCCTTACATTTCCTTCTTCAGCCTTTCTGTTGGTGGGGTATGGTATTTGTATCCTCTAGGTAGTTGTATAGCCTTTCGCTGATGATACCTGTTAGTAACTTCCACATTATTGGTAGGCAGGTGACAGGCCTGTAGTTACTGGCTATATTTCCCTTACTCTTGTCTTTCTGGACTAAGGATGTTCTTCCTGTGGTCATCCATTTGAGCGTATGGTGATTTGTGATAAAATGCTGGAGTTGTTCTGCTATCCTTGGGTGTAGGGCCTTGAAGTTTTTGAGCCAGTATCCATGGACTTCATCGGGAGCTGGGGCTTTCCAGTTGGGCATTTTCTTTAGTTGGTGTCTGACTGTGTCTGTCGTGATGTCAGTGAATGTTTGTTTTATTCTCCCTGTTTCTTCTGCCTTCACTTCCTGGAGCCATGTTGCATGTTTGTTGTGTGATACCGGATTGCTCCATATGGTTTCCCAGAGTCTATTACTTGGTTCGGCTTCAGGAATTTCTTGTTGGCTGACTTTCCCTCTTAGTTGGCTGTATAGTCTTTTCTGGTTGGTTCCGAATAGTTTGTTCTGTTGGTATCCCTTATTCCTGTTCATGTATCGTTGGATCTTATGTGCTTTGGCCTTAAACCTCTGTTTTACATCTTCTATTGTGTTGTTTAGTCCCCTCTCGTGTACTTTGTATTTCTCGTTCAGTTCCTCGCTTCTTTTCTTGCTTCTTAGCCATTTTTTTGCCGTCTCTTTCAGTTTACTCAAGTCAGATCTCATCACCATGATTTGCTTTTCCAGGCGCCTTTTCCAAGGCTGTTGCTGTTTTGGTTTCTGTTGGGTTGTTTGTGCTGGTGGTGTTGGTGTTCGTGTCCCCATCAGTTCTGCTACTAGTCTTGCTCCTTCATATGTCAAGTTATTTGTTTCTGTGATATTGGTGGTGTGTATTATTATTATTATTATTATATTATATTATTATTATTATTATATTAAGATAAACCCATATGCAAATGTAACAAACACTCAGGATTTATTGACTTGTAATTCAAGTTTCCAACCACAAATTATTATTATTATTATTGCTCTATCACAGTCCTCCAATTCGACTGGGTGGTATTTATAGTGTGGGGTTTCCGGGTTACACCTCCTGCTCCTTAGGAGTCCCATCACTTTTCTTACTATGTGTGCCGTTTCTAGGATCACACTCTTCTGCATGAGGCCCGGAGAGCTACTTTAGCCTCTAGTTTTTCCAGATTTCTTTTCAGGGATCTTAGGTATCGGTGCCTAGTTGCTCCTATGATTATGGGTACGATTTCCACTGGCATATCCCATATCCTTCTTATTTCTATTTTCAGATCTTGATACTTATCCATTTTTTCCCTCTCTTTCTCTTCAACTCTGGTGTCCCATGGTATTGCGACATCAATGAGTGATACTTTCTTCTTGACTTTGTCAATCAACGTCACGTCTGGTCTGTTTGCACGTATCACCCTATCCGTTCTGATACCATAGTCCCAGAGGATCTTTGCCTGATCGTTTTCTATCACTCCTTCAGGTTGGTGCTCGTACCACTTATTACTGCAAGGTAGCTGATGTTTCTTGCACAGGCTCCAGTGGAGGGCTTTTGCCACTGAATCATGCCTCTTTTTGTACTGGTTCTGTGCAAGTGCCGGGCATTCACTTGCTATGTGGTTTATGGTTTCATTTTTCGTATTGCACTTCCTATTATTATTATTATTATTATTATTATTATTATTATTATTATTATTATTATTATTATTATTATTAGTTTATTATTATTATTATTATTATTATTATTATTATCATTATTATTTTTATTATTATATCATTATTATTATTATTATAAGTGAACATGTGAATTTAAATTTCATCCAATTCACACGTCAGGGTCCTAAGGAAAAAACAAAAGCCAATGTGGTGGAAAAAAATCCCAAAAACTCCCAAGACTTTTCCACGTCAGGTTTTCCAACACCAGCAAAATAAATAAGACTTTGCTACAAAAAAATAGCTCCATTGTTTCCCCTTTGCTCAGGTTACAAATCGTTTTCCTCGGATCCTCCAGGTGAAAAATGGAGACTTTTGGAAATCCGTATTGAGAGGGCGTGGGAGGGTCCTCGTGAAATGAATGGTTTTTTTTTTCTAACAAAAGGAAAAGACAACGCTATTTCTTGTTCTGAAAATGGAGAGGGGCGGAGAGGGGGGAGATATAAATGGCTGGCAAAAGTGAGGTGTTGTGAAAAATTGAGTTGGAACTTTTAAAGTGAACTTGTAAGATTTTTAACTGTCAGAGAGGAACGTGGAACTTCAGAAGTTCAAGATAAGATGCCATGCAGTAATGCCCTATTACCTCCTGTTTCTCTTTTCTAATGATCACCACATTCTTTGAAAGGTCACCAGATCAAACGTCTGATTTTTCAAATGACCTCTCGGTCCTTTTCATCCAGTGGTCCTTAACTCCTTTCAGATCATGGACCACTAGCCCCGTTTAAAAATAATCGTAAACTATTTCATTTCTTTAGTAAAATTTAAAAAATCATAAACTATTTAATTCTTTAGTAAAATTAAAAGAAAACGTAGACCCAATTAAAAAATAATCATAAACAATTTCATTTTTTTAGTAAAATCAAAAATAATCATAAACTATTTCACTTTTTTAGTAAAAAGAAAAGAAAACGTAGATAATCTAAACATCTTGTTTTGAGATCCATTTACAAACAAAACTTATGAACTAAACTTTCGAGAAAAAAATGACATAAAATTGTTGACGTGGACAGAGAGCTACCATTTTCGTCAATATTTTTCTCGGAATTAATTTCTGAGAACCAGTCCGAGTTATATGAGACACAGAGGTCTAGAAAAACTAATCCTTATTATTATTATTATTATTATTATTATTATTATTATTATTATTATTATTATTATTATTATTATTATTATTATTATTACCGGGAGTTCTAAGTAAAACAGGTTTTTTAAATAAAGTCTAATTTTTTTCACGGGATTAATTTCTGAGTCTGGAAAAACTTATTATTATTATTATTATTATTATTATTATTATTATTATTATTATTATTATTATTATTACCAAAGGGAGCATCAAGATTTTAGAAGTGATTAGGTCGAGCATGACCAAAAAAAAAAGATTGGGTAACCAATAGTCTAGAAAGAGGTATGAACACGAATGTCATATACATCTGAGACAGGAGACTCCTCCTCCTCCTTCGTGTTGTTGACAACAACAAACGTTTTATTGGACATATTTTTACTATTTTCTTTCTGTCTGTCTGGCGAATAAAAGTTCCACTGCCATGACTGACATTCACGCTACGCGCATCACCAAGTCTTTCCGTGTATCCGATAATTCCCGGAATTAGAAAGTCGTTGTTTTTTTACGACGACGCTGGTGGGGTCGGACAGTAAATCGTGGTAAACGGGGTTTTACTAATATCTTTTGGTCAGTAACTTTCACCAACGGGTTATACATTTGAGAAACGACACGAAATGATCATGAGGTTGATATATGTTATGTAAAAAGGTATTAGAAGGAAGGATAGAATATAGAACTTAGGCCAGAGGCCAAGTTCTATATTCTATCCTTCCTTCTGAGTCCTTTGAAAATGAAGTTGGGAGGATTTAGAAGGATTACAAGGTGCCACGGGAGGAAAACCTTTGAATCAATTGTTAGGAGACGGTGGATGGCGAGATGGAAGGAAGCGAATATGAATTGAGGTTACAGTGAACTGAATGGAATGGCGAGGTACAGTGAAGGAACATATGGAGAGAAGAGGTTTGATGGAGGATAGAAGGCAGTGGAGGAGAAGGCGCATCAAGCAACCGACCCTTTAATGTAGGGATAACGGTGGGAAAGAAGACGAAGAAGAAAAAAATGAATGAAATTAGGTTCCTTGTAGTTGCTGGTCGAAGGGACGTTGCAAAGAACCATAAGGAATAATTCTCCTTAAGGGTATAGTACCGTCATATTCATAATGAACAAGCCCACCACAGGAGCCATTGACTTGAAATTCAAGCTCCCAGACAATATGATGGTGCTCATTAGAAAGAAAAGAAACAACAGAAGGTAATGGGAAATAAGATAAAAATAAACTAACAATTTAAAAGCTATTATTCCAGAGACCGAATCATTTGTGTGGCCTTCCCACTAATGACATTGGAAATGCAAATTTATAACCAACGGTATTCAAATTCATTCTCCATTCTGCAATTAAGTAGTTAAGTAGTTAACGAGGGAATCATAAATCAAGTAGTTAGTCTTTAGCTGAATCATTTGTAAATGACAAATTCTCATGTTTCACGAAAATGGCGTCGGTGTTGCCAACTGCAGTTCACGAATTATCATTTGACAGGTCGGTTGCGTCGAGCGCTTGACGATATCGCCAGTGGGTTTGCATATTGATGAGAGAGAGAGAGAGAGAGAGAGAGAGAGAGGGGGGGAGAGAGAGAGAGTGTTAGGCCTTTAATAAAGTGATAAGCCTTTTGGAGAGAGAGAGAGAGAGAGAGAGAGAGAGAGAGAGAGAGAGAAGTTTTAGGTTTTGATAAAATAATGTCTTGGAGAG
>NC_087209.1:49575469-49577969 GCF_015104395.2 Macrobrachium nipponense
ATATATTTATTATTATATATTATTATATAGATATATAATATCATATACATATATATATATTTATATATATATATATATATATATATATATAATAATTAGATACTATCTATAATATAGTCATATTAATATATATATATATGATATATATATATATAATAGTATATATATATAATATATATACCTATATATATATAATATATATATATAGATATATATATTATATTATTAGTATTATTATATATTATATTATATTATGAGAGAGAGAGAGAGAGAGAGAGAGAGAGAGAGAGAGAGAAGGTAGGCATGTCAACTGCAACTAAAGCGAGGCGAAACAGCAGCATTTTCCCGACGTAATTTAATTGTCGGCCATAATGCCAAACAGGTAGGAAAATCAATTCCTAATTCGTTTTTTTTTTCTTTTCTTTTTTTTAATTCTCGTGTGTGCTGGCTTCACCGACCTAGAGAGAGAGAGAGAGAGAGAGAGAGAGAGAGAGAGAGAGAGAGAGAGAGAGACCTTTCCAAGTCTTCATAATGAAATTTTCCGGTTCTCAAATGAACTCCTAGGGTCATTTGCGTGTAGAGACGAGGGGGTATAAAAAAGAAAATCCCCTTTTATGCTCATTTTCAAATTAGATTGCCATTTGAAAAAGAGTCTGAAAAAAGGAGAGAATTCCCCTCGAGCAGTACAGCAGGATGGCTGGATATTAAATCCTTTTTTTTTATTAGTTTTCTGTAAAAGAAACTTATCGTGCAGCCTTTGTTTGTCTGTCTGTAGGTTTTTTTTTTCATCAGCATTTTTTCTATCCGCCCTCAGATCTTAAAATCTACAGAGGCTAGAGGGCTGAAAATTTGTATGTTGATCTTCCACCCACCTATCATCAAACATACCAAATTACACCCCTTAGGCGCAGTACATTTGATTTTATTTAAAGTTAGATTTACCCATATTCGTGCTTCTGGCAACGATATAGTATTAGGTCACCACCAGACAGTGGTTAAAGTTCATGGGTCGCGGCTATTACAGCATTATACCGAGACTACCAAAAGATAGATCTATTCATGGTGGCCTTGACTATACGCTGTAGCGGCTGTATGGAAAACTCGATTGCGCCGAAGAAACATCGGGACATTTTTTTTTTTAATTCGAAACGATTTAAATGTTATACTCTCTTTTATTCG
Source organism: Macrobrachium nipponense (assembly GCF_015104395.2). Lineage (NCBI taxonomy): Eukaryota > Metazoa > Arthropoda > Malacostraca > Decapoda > Palaemonidae > Macrobrachium > Macrobrachium nipponense. The sequence goes on from NC_087209.1 coordinate 49,576,649, forward strand.
GTGGTTTTAAAATGATATTGTTTCGATTTCGATGCTATGATTATTAATCATTTATTTCTTATAAAACTCTGAAAAGATTCTTGTTGGTTCGAAAATGTAAAACAATTTGATTTCATTTTCATCCATTCATTATTCGTCAAAAACATCGATAAAGTTTTCTTTTATTCAGTGTTAAATATAAATTTATTTTAGATATCAGTTGATGATTATTTTTACTTAAAATGGACAAATGATTTATGGTCAGTGACTAAGACACCCAGAAGTTCTGTGGAGCAGTCAAGCTGAGGATGTCGTGTAGTTGGGACTTTGAATAAATAAACAGATGAATAAATAAAAATTACATACATACATACATACATACATACATACATACATGAACTGCCTATCAGCACAGTCATTCATGACACTCACGATACCACAGACACAGCTACTCCGAGAAAAAAAAAATAAAAACCTTTCAGAACGAAACAAAAAATCGTAAAACGTTTCTTATGTCTCTGATAAAAAAAAAACAAAAAAAAAAAAAAGGAGGCACGTTTATCTTACCTTCTAGAAACGTACTCAGCCCACCCCTCCATCCCACCCCGACTCCAACAACCCCCACCCCCTACCTGAAAAGTGTCTTCTTTGGTCCAACGTTCTTTTACTCGCCAAATATTTCCGTTGAAATAAGATTATTACAGTTGGCAGGACCACCGACGCCCGAGAGGAGATATGTATCTTTCTCGGGGTTTTATATACTGGGAAAAAGTATGAGGACAGGAGGAGGAGGAAGAAGAAGAAGAAGAAAAGGAGGAGGAGGAGGTGGAGGAGGAGGAGGAAGAGGAAAGAAGAGGGGAATGAGGAGGAGGAAAGTAGGAGGAGAAAGGAAGAGGAAAGATGAGCAAGAAGAGGAGGAGGAAAGCAACAGAGGAGGAGGAGAAGGAAAAAAAACAATACCCTCATTTTATTTTATTTTTTTATTATTATTATTATTTAAAAAAAAAACTTCTTGTGATTTCTCGTTGACGATTTAGGTCCCTCTCGAGAGCGAACTTCGAGCTTGTATAAATGCAGTGCTTGGACGGATATAAGCTTCAAAGCGAATTGTTTATTGTAAAGTTGAACGGATAGATAGGTGTTTTGGAAACACAACACCAAAAATAGGAACTGGAGAGAATTCAAGTAAAAATACAAGAAAAGAAAAGGGTTGCAAAGAAAATGAAAAGGAGTAACGGAGAGACACTTGGAATGACCGAGAATGGGGAGGAATTCGCCAAGAAAAGGAATAACAGAGACGAAAAGAATAAACAAAGATTAAACTCGTTGGAGTCGGAGAGGC
>NC_087209.1:49580469-49630469 GCF_015104395.2 Macrobrachium nipponense
GTTTTGATCTTTTCCAAAAAACAAAATGAAGGTATTGTTCTTAGGCTTTTGCTAGAATGTTATAATGAAACGTTATGAATATATATACTTTTCCAAAACTTTTAAGTTTATGAATTTTGGACTCATAGGGACATTTTAGCGAAGTTAATTTTTTTTTTCTTACTCTAGAAAGAGACATAATTCTCAGGTGTTCGAGATCATTCGAATTAAACGTCGTAAATATATTCATTTAAAAAGAAAGGCAATTCATGAAATCTTTTTTTCTTAGGATTATCACATAGTAGTGGAAAGAAGTTACAGCTTTTTTATATTTTCTAAAACAAGGACTCGTTTACAAATGTTTTCGAACTTTCCACAACATATGAACGCATAAATGTAGTTGTCACGATCCAGAAGTTTAAAAAACAGTCTGCAAGAACACAAGAAAAACCAGACCCAAACAAAAGTGTAATGGAGTAACTTGACAAAAAAGATATCTTTTATATTTTCTAAAACAACGAATCATTTCCAGCGTCACTTCCAAAGAATATTTAGGTGTTCGTTTGAAAGAGGTAACAGAAGCTAATGGGAAATACAGAAAGAGGAGATCAGCTATAGAAAAACAGACAAATTAAGAAATTGATAAATAAATAGATAAAGTTGTTAGTAAAATATTAAAATGCAAGTTGAGCTGTATTAGGGTACATACGTTTTCTAACGCTTTCGTAACATATGAACACATGAATATTCAGGTGCCAGGAACCAGAAGTTTAAAAACAGTCTGCAAGAAGTTTATGAACCAAAAGTTTCCAGGACTAAACTGATGAAGAAAAGGAGCTTTTTTATATAATTTATAAAACAAGCTAACACTTAACAAACGTTTCCGTACTCTTTTACGCCATAACAAAATGTGAAAAACGCATGAACGTTCAGGTGTCACGATCCAGGAGTTTAAAAACAGTCTGCAAGAAGTTTATGAACCAAACTTTTCCAGGACTAAACTGATGAAGAAAAAGAGCTTTTTTTATATTTTCTAAAACAACGTATCACTTACAAACATTTTCGAATTCTTCTACACCATAAAAAACGCATGGACGTTCAGGTGTCACGATCTAGGAGTTTAAAAACAGTCTGCAAGAAGTTTATGAACCTAAAGTTTGCAGGATTGAACTAAGAAGAAAAAGGTCTCTGTATATTTTAAACAACGAGCTATCACTTACAAACATTTTCGAACTCTTCTACACCATAAAAAACGCATGAACGTTCAGGTGTCACGATCCAGGAGTTTAAAAACATTCTGCAAGAAGTTTATGAACCAAAAGTTTGCAGGACTGAACTAAGAAATGTTAATATCTTTTCATATTTTCAACAACGAGCTATCACTTACAAACGTTTTCGAACTCTTCTACACCATAAAAAACGCATGAACGTTCAGATGTCACGATCCAGGAGTTTAAAAACAGTCTGCAAGAAGAAGAAGAAGAAGAAGAGGAAGACGACAATATTTTCACTCGCTCCTGAGCGAGATATGTCAACATACATTTCTCTCAGGTGACGCTTTCCTAACAGAGCCTTTCAACCCAACTGAACGGAAATTCTGCTGTCTCTGCAGGGCTATTGAGGGTCATAAATCAGGGCAACAATAGCTGGAAGGGCTGTCAAGGGTGGGAGGCCAAGGGAGAGAATGGAGGAAGTGAAAAAAGGACCTCACGAAATGGGAAAGGGCACAGGATATCGAAGGAGGAGGTGTTAGAGAGGAGATAGGATGTCGAATGAATTCCTAAAAAAAGAAAAACAAAATTGGTGGACTGATATTGGTCATGAAATGAAATGAAGTTAGTAAATAGGACGTGTTATGAAATATACACAATTATGGGTAGAATCAGCAGAGAGGTTGTAATATCACTTCATCCTTTTCTTCTTACTCATTAATGTAAGTATATTATATATATATATATATATATATATATATATATATATATATATATATATATATATATATAAATGTGTGTGTTACCGAGGTTCTAACCTGGGTACAGTCTCAAAAGAAAAAAAAAATATATGTTGGTAGCAATGACCTTATAGCAGCAACACACTGAGGTGACGTTCATTCTCTCTCTCTCTCTCTCTCTCTCTCTCTCTCTCTCTCTCTCTCTCTCTCTCTCTCTCACACACACACACAATTACCTAAGGTAACTAAGTCAGACTCGTGAATTACAAAAATATATTTATTTAAGAACAGGTTCTCAAAGAACAAAACGTTTAGCTAAATATGTCAAAATTCAAAATCCAAATAATTCATTATCGTTATCCCAATAACCCTGGGGAATGAACCAAACCCGTTCACCTCTTTCTCTACAATAACTAACATTAGTTTGGTCATAAAATAGTCAATTAGAAATGTCATAGCGGTTTTCCAGGACCAGAAAAGTCTAGAATAAGGAAGGATCGCAAATAAATAAATGGCAACTAAACCAAAATGACATAAATCAAAAATCATATGGAAAAGGACATCTCTGAAATAAAGGTTTAAAATACAAAAAGACAAGCCACACTTGGGCTTAAAAGTATTCTTACCCATTCAACCGAGAGCACACGCACTAAGTAAAATACAACTTAAAGATGGCCATCTAGGTGCTTTGTCGACTTCGTATACTTCTACATCTTAGTTATCTTACTCTCCCATTAAGGACGAATTCACTCAAAAAACACTTCCTGTGATGTCGTCATAGATTCGTCACAAGTTCATTACACTGGAATAGATTATGACATCATAACAGCTCATTATCATGCCCATAAAATCTACCCAAAACTAGATTCTTGCTTCCACCTTTACACAGGCATAGGACATGGTCTGTTCTGTTTAGGCAGCGAATTTTGGAGCTATCGCTGAATCTGTCATTTTAAGATCTCCTCTGTGTCCATGGAGAGTCAAAATGATGATTTCTACGTTTCAAAGAATGTCATACTCATCACATCCGCTTAACAACCATCAGCTAAGAAAAAAAAAATTCAAATTATAGCATATATATATATATATATATATATATATATATATATATATATATATATATATATATGTGTGTGTGTGTGTGTGTGTGTGTGTGTGTGTGTGTGTGTGTAAAACGGGGGAACATGCAGATTCATCATTTTTAACTTCTCTGAAGACTGAGAGTTCGGGCGACAGCTTAAGAATGCTGATGACTCTTTTTTGGGTGGTGTGATGTTAAAGTTCCTTACCTAAGCATATCACTGCCATGAGAGCTTGTCCAAGGTGCCTTTGAAAACTAGCTGCAACCAGTTACCTGAGGCATGGACGAAGAGTGTGAATTCATGTGTATGTGTACGAGCTATGTCCGTTCTTAATGACATGTATTAGCCAGAACGATGGAGACAGTTACAGGGAGAAAAGGCAGAATGCCGGGATAGCTCTGCGAAAGTTTATTTGTTTCTGTGTGTGATGTTCTGGGCTGCAATGGGTAAGAGTTACTGTGCTTTAGCCAAAGTTGTGGCTTGTCTATTTTTTGACATTTTGTAAAGATGTTTTATTTCATTTAATCTTTTGACTTTGTCTTTACAATTGTGTGACTTACTAGTGTGTCCCTCCTGTCTTTTAAACAGGTGGTTTTAGTGAGGGGACTAAGTGTCCTAGTGAGAGAGACTGTGTTTTGGAGAAGAGATAATTGGTGTGACTATTACTGATTAAGACTATTATTTACCGGGGGGTTATCTAAGTTACTTGAACTATGAGTCATCATTCTATTAATTATCCTGTAACAATCTGAATTATTCAATTAGTACTTTGCTTTGAATAAACGTATATTTTTGTAGCTCTGATTCTGATTTGATGACCTGATGAAATGAGAGAGAGAGAGAGAGAGAGAGAGAGAGAGAGAGAGAGGCTATTGCCTGTGTCTGAGAGAGAGAGAGAGAGAGAGAGAGAGAGAGAGAGAGAGAGAAAGTGTTACCAGACTTAGTTCACCTTCCGCTTTGGCTTAACGCTTACCAAATGTGAAACGAGACACTGGTGGTCTCGTAAGAGTGGTGGGCAGCAGTGATCGAACGAAAAAGCCTTTTGTGAGATTGGTATCAGCTGTAAAATGCTGTTTTCAGAGTGTCTGGTTGTGGGAATGTGTTATATTTCAGTTAATAACTTATGGGGTTAAGGTGTGTCCATCCGTTAACTGTGGTAATGAGACGGGAGAATTGAACTAGGCTCAGCATTTTTCCCAGAGCGAGATACCTTGAGGGTGTCGGTTGATCAGTGAAACTTCTTAGTGCGTGCTGCCAAGTGTCTTTTCTGCTCGAGGATCAGGTTGTCATTACACACGCAAGTATGTGTGCATTTGCGTGTTACTGCGCATTCGGTTTGGCGGTCGGTATTCTCCCATTTGAGGAAGTGAGTGTTATATTATTATTATTTTGACTTTGTGTATGAGTCCTTTTTGAAGTTAAAGAGGCACTTTAGATTACAATAGATTTCTCTCAAAGTAGCAGAAAGTGATAAGTTTTATTTTGGCGCATGTTTAGAAGAGACGCATTCGTCTTTGTTTTAATGTATATGTGTGTATGAATGGTTTTCATGCATACAACACTGTGGTTTTGCCTGGAAAATAGAGCACCCGTTCATTCATGATGCGCTCAGCGCATTTTTTGCTGAACCGACCCAGAGGGGTATTGCAAGGGAAGGGTGAGTGGTGGTCTGCCTCGGGGGGTTACTCAAACCCTATTCAGGTGGGTGTTCTATCGCTCAGAGGGTGAAACTCTTTTTATTTTATTTATTTATTTTTTTTTTTTTGGTGGGGGTGTACTTCTTTTTTTTTTTCTTTGTGTCAGGGTATTGGGGACGAGTCTGGCCTTGGATAAGGAATTTTCAATGCCAGGAATCAGCTGATAACCACTGGGGAGATGATGTGAGATGCAAGTAGGGTTTTTTTAGAAAGATTTTTTTCTTTCTCTTGAGTAGAGAGAAAAAGGAAATGAAATTCATATGGATGTGTGTAAGTTTTCCTTATGCTTTGGAGAATGCTTTTACGCAATGTTAGATAGAATTATTATTATTCGGGACAGAGATTATTTTTTTTTTTTAAAGGAGATTTGATTGGTGTTGGGGAGATTACTTTAAAATGTTGATGACTGATGTTGTCAGGTGGTGTTGTCAAATGGGGATGCCCGGTGTTGCTGGGTGGTGAGTGGTGTTGATTTTGGGTGTGGCGTGGCAATTATGGTTGAATACTGGGGTGTGGCAATATTAATGCCCTTACTTGAGATATTTGCAGGAGAATTATTACTATGGAGAATTATTATTGTTTTCATTACGGGAGATATTTTACAGGAGAGGTACTTAAGTAGAATTATCATTACTTGAGATATTTATGGGGATTCTGTCGGACTCATAGTGTTAATAATTTTGGGAGATGTGACAATGATTTTATGGGTGATGATACCAATTTTTGGTGGATTTTGGTGGATTCGATGATAGCAATTTTGGTGATACTAGCGAGTACTGATAGTTGATGATTCTGATACTTGATACTGGTGAATGGGCGAGTACTAATTTTGCTAATATTGGGCGAGTGCTGATATTTACTAATTCCTAGTGATACTGCTGATATCTGGTGCTACTTCTGATAATGATACTTCTGATATTGGTGTTATTTTTTTTATAGTAACATGGGTGTTGTAATGCTATCAAGGGTGGTGATTTTTTTTTTTTTCAATTTAGGAGGAACTAACGACAAATTTTTTTTTCTTCTTCTTTTTTTATGAGGTCAGCAAAAAATTGCTTGACATCTGCATGAGTCACGGGGATAGTTAACAGTGCCGTTGATTTTTCTTTTTTCCTTTTTTGGAAGTTAGCCATCGCTGACACAAGTTTTTTTTTATCATGGGTGAGTTTGAATTTATTTTTCTCTCCAGTTTGTGTGATTTTTCTCCAATGTCTCAGTTCGGGACTTGGAGTCATTGTTTGGGAATGTGTTTGTAATTTCAGCTGTTTGATGCTGCAGAGAGATTTATGGGAGAATTTTTGCATTTTTTTTAATGCATACGAAATGGCACTACCTTTTTTTCTGGATATTTGTGTTCCAGAAGTTGTGGGTTTCTTGCACAATACCTTTGTTGTATTTGTGACAACTTTGCCAGAGATAGGAAACTTGGTTAAGTTACTAGTGGCTTATGTCATAGTGCATATGGAGAAGTCTTTGCTTAGACACTTTGAATCTGGAGTTCTGTTATAATGAGTTGTGGCACACTGGTGATTTTTTCTAGAATTTCCTGGGCAATTTTATTTGCTGAGTTTTTGCCTTTCTCAGCAGTTATGCTAAACAGAGAGTTTATAGTTTTTGACTATAACATTGAGTTATTTTCCTGGAGAATTGGAGATATAATTGGATATATAATATTTAGGAGATATAATATTTTGGAGATATAATATTTTGGCCTTTTGATATTTTTTAATTTTTTGGAGATATTCCACAGTTTAGGCCTATGGTGGTGAGAGCTATGTTTAGTTCAATTATTTTGCAGCCATTTTTGTTGCAAATGGAGACATCTTTTTGAGGTGACATGGGGCAATATTTTTCGTGAGTGTCAGCTAGATGCTTTGAGTGCATTTTTTTTGGAGATGGAGTTTCATTCTTGATTATCCTGCTTGGAGTGTAATAATCTTTTTTTTGAAGACTTGTTTTATTCCACATGGAGTTATTGGTGAAATAGAGGTAAGTATTTTTTATTTGCCGAAACAGAGGTGAATATTTTTTATTGCTGGAGTGGTGGTTTCATTAACACATGATTATTGGTGAGATAGAGGGAATACGGTGTGGGGTTATTAATTAAATGGAGGAAATATTTTTGTCACTGAAGTGGTGTTATTATTAATATGGTGATTTATATATATGGAGATGGCATTAATCTTTGGGGGGTGAACTTTTCTTTGTGGTTATGATTTTTTTTCTGGAGTTTTTACGAGCCAAGAGAGGAGTTCTGTGGTTCTTTTTGGTTTTGTGACTAATTGGAGGCGAGTGGCATTAAGGCGTTGCAGTCTTACCAGTTCCTATGGAGATGTTGCATTTTTTTTATATTCACCAGTGGGTTATTTTTGGTGGCATATAATTGCTGAATTGTGAGTTTACCGTAGTTTTATCCCGGATAGGTGATAATTTTTTTATATAATTGGGCAGTATCATGTGAGAGTTATGTCTTTGAGACAATTTTTTAGCACTTTAGTCATATCTTGGAGATAATTTTGCGAAATGTGATTACGTAGTGTCAGTATAGAACATTTTTTTTTAGAATCATGGGTTTCCGAAGTTGAAAGTCTGACTAGACATTTTTATGCTGCAGTTCGAGCACACGGGTCCTCAGGTGGATTTTTGCTGACAATGTTGTGATGAGTCCGGTTGCTGACTCTTTTCCTCTAGTGGTGATTGCTCAGAGTTTTTGCAATATCTGGAAATGTTGACCATAGCATTTCATGAAAATGCACTTGTAATGAGATGCTTTCTGGCCGTGTCTGATAGCTGGAAAAGTTGCGATGGCAAAATTCTGTAACTATACATATGGCATTTCTGGGGAGAAGCGGGGTTATGTATATCATGCATATATTATGTGTTTTGTGATGGGGAAAATTCACTTATTGTTGTTATCTTATTTTTTTCTTTTTTTTCCTTTTCCTACGAGAGATGTAATTGGGGATTGAACTTTAAATAGCATTTCATTTTGGATGGGAGATGTAATTTGTTGGGCTTAGTGAATTGTATGATGGGCATTTGACATTGAGTCTCATTGAAATTAACTATGTGGGCAGTGAAAAGAGTTTTTACTGATTTTGTGGGTTGTTGAAATATCATAGCTTGAGAGAACATTTTTCAGTGATGATTTTCGGGACTGGGCTTGTTATGTGATTTTTTTTCTTGTGCTCATTACTTTTTTCATTTTTTTTACTCGTGAGAATTGAGAGTTTGAAACGTGATGATAGAAGTCCGTGGAGTTACTGTGACTTTTGGAGTGTGTGTGCTGGTGTGTGAATTTTGTGAAGTTTTTTTTATTGTTGGAGAATTGAGTTAGAGAACTTAATGTTTTCTTTGCGGTGTTGTGATAATGACTTATGATTTAGTGGCCATATGGAGTTCCTTCACAAGTTGAAGTTAGAAATTAGTTCAGTGGTCATATCAATTGGAGTTACTTGGGAGACGTTCAGTTAGTATTTATGGGAATTTTTGAGGTCATTATTTGATAGACGTATGTCTGGTTAATTTTCTTTTTTGATTGGCCGTTGACTTGACTGACATACTTAAACACACCATAATCGTCGTTCCCCGACGCAAGCAAGACGCCCACCAGCCGTTGCAGAGATGTTGCTGTTGTATGCCCACTTAAAGAGAGTTTCTACGAGTCTACAGAGTTCTACAGCGCTTTTGGGTCTACAGAAGCCCTTGGACGTCTTCCACTGAAAGACGTTTCGCCATCCTACAGCGTGTTTTCTATGAGTCTGTGCAGGCAGTTGCAGACCAAGAGGGATATCCAAGATGGAGATAAAGCTAATCTGTAAAAAGGGGGAATGTACAGATTCATCATTTTTAACTTCCCTGGAGACTGAGAGCTCGGGCAACAGCTTAAGAATGCTGATGACTCTTTTTTGGGTGGTGTGATGTTAAAGTTCCTTACCTAAGCATATCAGTGCCATGAGAGCTTGTCTAAGGTGCCTTTGAAAATTAGCTGCAACTAATTACTTAAGGCGTGGACAAAGAGTGTGAATTCATGCGTATGTGTACGAGCTATGTCCGTTCTTAATGACATGTATTAGTCAGAACGATGGAGACAGTTACAGGGAGAAAAGGCAGAATTCCGGGATAGCTCTGCAAAAGTTTATTTGTTTCTGTGTGTGATGTTCTGGGCTGCAATGGGTAAGAGTTACTGTGCTTTAGCCAAAGTTGTGGCTTGTCTATTTTTTGACATTTTGTAAAGATGTTCTATTTCATTTAATCTTTTGACTTTGTCTTTACAATTGTGAGTACTCACTAGCGTGTCCCTCCTGTCTTTTAAACAGGCGGTTCTAGTGAGGGGACTAAGTGTCCTAGTAAGGGAGACTGTGTTTTGGAGAAGAGATAATTGGTGTGACTATTACTGATTAAGACTATTATTTACCGGGGGGTTATCTAAGTTACTTGAACTATGAGTTATCATTCTTTTAATTATCCTGTAACAATCTGAATAATTCAATTAGTATTTTACTTTGAATAAACGTATATCTTTGTAGCTCTGACTCTGATTTGATGACCTGATGAGATGGAGAGAGTGAGAGAGAGAGAGAGAGAGAGAGAGGAGAGAGAGAGAGAGAGAGAGAGAGAGAGAGAGGGGAGAAATTGTTACCAGACTTAGTTCGCCTTCCGCTTTGGCTTAACGATTACCAAATGTGAAAGATATATATGTATATATATATATATATATATATATATATATATATATATATATATATATATATATATATATATATATATATATATATATATATATATATATACATATATATACATGTGTGTATATATATATATATATATATATATATATATATATATATATATATATATATATATATATAAGAACCACAAACATACATACATACATACATACATATATGTGTGTAGTATATACGTATATATGTGTGTGTGTGTGTGTGTGTGTACTTTATTCATGTCCGCTCCTACGAACGCAAACAGGCCAACCCACGCAACTTCGCAAGAACTGAATGAAAGCAATATACCCTTCATTACCTTTCGTACCTAACCCGTAACACGCTAATGAGAATCATTAGGGTCCGTAAATTTCCCGCCGTGGTTAAATTAGACAAGTTCTTTGATTGCAATGAGTCGTTAGGCATCTTGCAAGAAACAAGGGGTGGTGTTATTAAGTAATACGGAAAACTTGCTGTGCAATTGGATTGAAATATGCAACAGCTTAAAGAACAGCTGAGTTAGTTTATTTGATGTAATAAGGATTTTGGAAATGAAAAATGTGGGATATAATATATATATATATATATATATATATTATATAATATATATATATATACATATATATATATATATATATATATATATATATATATATATATATATATATATATATTAGTAACGAGAGAGAGAGAGAGAGAGAGAGAGAGAGAGAGAGAGAGAGAGAGAGAGAGGCAATTTCTCTTTAGATTAAGTTCATGCATGATGTGGAAATTTTTATTTATGACAACATAAACGTAATTATTAAAGATATGTCGATAAATATTGTTGTGATTTATTAAAAAAAAGATTAGTTTAACTGTAATGCCTGCATTATGCATACATACACAAACATACATGCATATTGCATACCCTACATTATATTATTCATATTAAGGTACTATAATATAATATATATATATATATATATATATGGTGATATATATATATATCTATCTATATATATACACATATATATATATATATATACATATATATATATATATATATATATATATATATATATATAATATATATATATATACAGTCTAAATGGTTTAATTCCCACTTGGTCATTATTGTTTAGTCTCTTACTCGTCTTTATCAGTATAGCCTCTTGAATCGGGAATAATACAACGTATTTCTTTAATAATAATAATAATAATAATAATAATAATAATAATAATAATAATAATAACCAAAAACAAATATGTCCCAAGTCGTAGCGGAAAATTCTAACATATTCCACCCAACAGTCGACGACAATGCGAACATATTTCTCATGAAGCGCTCATCTGTATGCGTCCAAAATATTCCCAGGAGGAATGTCTGTATAATATATGTTCTGAGGGTTGAGCTACTGCAAGTTTTAAGTGTGTCTGTTTGTTTTATAGCTGAAGTTCCACCTTGAAATTTAACGGGTAATTGGATGAGGAAATGAGTTTGCCAACAGAAGGGCCAAGAGGGGAGAGAAGAGAGAGAGAGAGAGAGAGAGATGGAAGCACGTATATGTAGCAAGTCTCATATTCTTTATTCTTTATATGACAACTCTATGTCTGTGGACACTTATTCTTTGAGACAACTCTTTCTCTGTAAGCATCTAGGTTTCCTGATTGCTTCCAATCGTCATCATCCATTTGCCATTACATGGTCGATCGATTTGGCAATATTAGAGATAGATATCTCAAGTTCTTGAACGAGGCAATCTTCGACTTGCCAGTGAAATCTAATCGTGCCTTGTATCGTAGAATATGGATTAGACGATTTTTATAAGAGAAACATCCAAGTCCTTTATGAAAATAAGAGTATATAATGAATATTGTCTCTTACATATGTATTAAATTGAACTGATTATTCAATCATCTTCAAGTCCTAATCAATATAAAACGTCACGGAGAGTTATTTTTGCAGGAGAAAAGATTCTTCTTCGTCGTACCTTGGGGGAAAACAACAGTGGCATCTGAATAGAATATTATGACGAGGGAATAGCCAATCAGGAACAGCTTTTAAGAATTCCCCTTATCATTCGCTTTCCACACAAACCTTCAATGGGTAACCAAGCTCGTATATGCTCACCTTTAACATCAGCAAGATTCTCATAGTGGAAAAAAGAACTCTCTCTCTCTCTCTCTCTCTCTCTCTCTCTCTCTCTCTCTCTGCACTTTTAGAATCATATACATTTGCAAGCATCTATTTCCCACTACCTTCTGTTACTTCTTTCTAATGAACACCTTAATATCCCTTGGATGCTTGAATTTCAAGTCAGTGGCCCACTGTGGTGGGCTTGTTCCATATGAATATGGATCATCTTCTGAATAATAATAATAATAATAATAATAATAATAATAATAATAATAATAATAATAATAATACAATAGCTGTTTCAACGGCATTTAATTTATATAGAATCTTCTCAATTCTTCTTATTATCTTTTTCTCGTCAAGCATGTAGCTGGTGTATTAAGTTTCCTAAGGACATGTAAAGATTTTCATTTGTCTTAGGTTTATTCCTCTAACGTGTCGACAGCGCACAGGCAGTCATCTATGAGAGTTTACAGTACAGTGAATTAAGATACGTTTTACAAGTATTTATAGCATGCAAGATCGTGTACAATCGGTGGGCGTTGTCGGTGGGAACGGATTTTAATTGGTCGTTGGATGGAAACGAAATCTCTCCCTGAGGCATTCAGACCTGCGTAGTTTGGACGGGTTATTAGCGTCGGTTGGGTGTTGTTTGGGGTACCCACCACTCTTGGGCGGCGGCCATGGCTGTACAATTGATATATCTTCCGCTCGTTCTCTCCCGCTTTCTCTCTCTACTTCTTCCGCTCTTTCTTTCTCTCTCTGCTCTCTCTCTTCTCTTTCTGCAAGTTCCTCTCTCTCTCTCTCTCTCTCTCGTTCGCTGCTTCTAACGCCTCTCTCTTTCTCTCTCTGCTGCTCCTCTCTTCTCTCTCTCTCTCTCTCGTCTCTCTTTCTCTCTCTCTCTCTGTCTCTCTCTCAATCTCTCTCTCTCTCTCTCTCTCTCCCCCCTCTCTCTCATCTCTCCTCTCTCTCTCTCTGTCTCTCCCCCCTCGATCCTCCTCTCTCTCTCGTGGATGTATAACGTAGTCGGTTGGTTTCTTGCGCCATTTCTTCTTATGATGGTGGGGAGAAACTCTGTTTCTTTTACCGTGTTGATAGTCGGTTTTTTCTCTAATATAGTAAAGCTTCAAGATAACGTAGGCGTTTTCGGTCCGGTGCATGGTCAATAATTTCTATGTTCTTTATAAGCTCAGCTCTTTCTGGTCTCCTGTTGTGTTTTTCCCTATAGTGAATGAAAATGGCCCCTTCTTGAAGATGACACGAGAGACGCTTGGAGAGTCTGGTAGTGGTCATCCCGATATGAATGGTGGCATCCATCCACCGAGCATGTGAATTCGTAGATGACACTCCTTCTCTTCAAAGACGTTTCTGGGGGCGCCGGTTGTTTCTAAGAAGCAGCTGGCTGGTTTTCATGCTTTTGTAATAAATTATGAGGCTATTTTATCACTTTCTGTGTAGTGGGGGAGACATTTTCACTGATTATTTTCCTTATAGCCTTTTCATCTTCCAAATATTTGTGTGGCATATGATTTTTTATAAAATATTTTTATAGCTCCACTTTGGTCGTTAGTTACGGTCGTTCTTTCTGGTGCCATTTATTTATGGATCCCTCGTTGGCGTTCGACCATACGGTTTGAAAAGTTATTATTAATGAGAACTTGTGTAGACCTTTCGATTTCCCTGGTGGTTTCTCTCCATGTGGAACAGTGTGTAAGGGCGGCGGCGGCGAAGGCCTCTACCAACCGATCTTTTGTACCTGTCTGGGCACTCGCTGGACCCATTAAGGCATAGACCCGGGTTTTGTGGGTTTCTTGTAAACCGTGGTGGTGGTATACCCGTAGGGGTCTGCTGTACCCGAACGTCCAGGAAGGGTAGGGTCACCGTCAACGCTGCGTTCACACGTGAAGTGGAGGACGGAGCATTCTTCGAAGGTGTTTCTTAAAGTTTCAAGGTCCTCTTCTCTGTTAACTTTTATGAAGGTGTCGTCTATGTAGCGGTAGTATGGGAGGACAGGGGATCTTATTGAAAACTCTTTCTTCGACGACACTCATGTAGAAGTTGGCAAATAGAACCCCTAATGGGGGATCCCATTTGCCACCCGCCGTCAATCTGGCAATAGATGTCCTCTGTGGGTCGTGAATGGTGCCTTCTTGGTACATATTTCAGGAGGGAGGGATTTTAGGGCTTCCTCGGGGTGGTGTTCAAAGCCTGTGTCTCCTCACATCTGTATACTCTGTCGAGGATGTGTTCAATCGTCTCGTCGACTGGAACGTTCGTGAAGAGGCTCTCGACGTCAAGAGAGGCGATGATACCTGTAGACGGAGAGTCTCGGAGGTTTACGTAAAAAGTCGGTAGATGACTGTAGACAATACCTGTCAGGGTATATACGTGAGGAGTTCATTGAGTCTCTTCGCGATTTTGTAAGTCGGGGATGGGATTGGCTTATAATAGGGCGAAGAGGATTTCCAGGCTTGTGGGTTTTTTACGGTGCCGTAAATATACCCTGGATTAAAGTCACCCTGGGCAAGGGGAGAGTCTGGGAGCATTCCTAGCGGCATGGATTCTTTCGACCGTCCTATTAATGTCTCGTCGGATGTCTTCGATGGGGTTCTTGTTGATTTTCTGAATTTTGGATTGATCAGCCAGTATTTGGTCCAGTTTCTCGTGATATTCTAGGTCTTGATGAGCACTAGGGCAGCAGCTTTGTCTTGCCCTTCTTATTGTTAGTTTCCTGGTTTGATTTCAAGTTTTTAGTAGTTTCTTTCAATTCTCTGGTAAGGATAGCGCTTCTGTATGGGGCTCCTCGGTCGGTAAGGGCTTCTGCTAAACAGTAAGGGCTGGAGGGAGTCGCTCGACCTGACCCTGCCTTCGTCCTCGAGGGACTGGATAGAGTCAAGAGGACTTCGACCATCCAGGCGCTTGGCGTGTGGGTTTGGCTTTTTTGTGTCACGTGACATCCGACGAGACATTAATAGGACGGTCGAAAGAATCCATGCCGCTAGGAATGCTCCCACTTCCCCTTGCCAGGGTGAACTTTAATCCAGGGTATATTTACGGCACCGTAAAAAACCCACAAGCCTGGAAATCCTCTTCGCCCTATTATAAGCCAAATCCCATCCCCGACTTACAAAATCGCGAAGAGACTCAATGAACTCCATCACCGCCATATATCCCTGACAGGTATTGTCTACAGTTCATCTACCGACTTTTTACGTTAAACTCCGAGACTCTCCGTCTACAGGTATCATCGCCTCTCTTGACGTCGAGAGCCTCTTCACGAACGTTCCAGTCGACGAGACGATTGAACACATCCTCGACAGAGTATACAGATGTGAGGAGACACAGGCTTTGAACATCCCCGAGGAAGCCCTAAAATCCCTCCTTGAAATATGTACCAAGAAGGCACCATTCACGACCCACAGAGACATCTTTATTGCCAGATTGACGGCGTGGCAATGGGATCCCCATTAGGGGTTCTATTTGCCAACTTCTACATGAGTGTCGTCGAAGAAAGAGTTTTCAATAAGATCCCCTGTCCTCCCCCAATACTACCGCTACATAGACGACACTTCATAAAAGTTAACAGAGAAGAGGACCTTGAAACTTTAAGAAACACCTTCGAAGAATGCTCCGTCCTCCACTTCACGTGTGAACGCAGCGTTGACGGTGCCCTACCCTTCCTGGACGTTCGGGTACAGCAGACCCCTACGGGATACACCACCACGGTTTACAAGAAACCCACAAACCCGGGTCTATGCCTTAATGGGTCCAGCGAGTGCCAGACAGGTACAAAAGATCGTGGTAGAGGCCTTCGTCCCGCCGCGCCCCTTACACACTGTTCCACATGGAGAGAAACCACCAGGAAATCGAAAGGTCTACACAAGTTCTCATTAATAATAACTTTTCAAACCGTATGGTCGAACGCCAAACGAGGGACTCCATAAATAAATGGCACCAAGAAAGAACGACCGTAACTAACGACCAAAGTGGAGCTATAAAAATATTTTATAAAAATCATATGCACCCACACCAAATATTTGGAAGATGAAAAGGCTATAAGGGAAAAGGAAAAATAATCAGTGAAAATGTCTCCCCCACTACAGAAAGTGATAAAATTAGCCTCATAATTTATTACAAAAGCATGAAAACCAGCCAGCTGCTTCTTAGAAACAACCCGGCGCCCCCAGAAACGTCTTTGAAGAGAAGGAGTGTCATCTACGAATTCACATGCTCGGTGGATGGATGCCACCATTCTTATATCGGGATGGACCACTACCAGACTCTCCAAGCGTCTCTGTGTCATCTTCAAGAAGGGGCCATTTTCATTCACTATAGGGAAAACACAACAGGAGACCAGAAAGAGCTGAGCTTATAAAGAACATAGAAATTATTGACCATGCACCGACCGAAAACGCCTACGTTATCTTGAAGCTTTACATATATTAGAGAAAAAACCGACTATCAACACGGTAAAAGAAACAGAGTTTCTCCCCACCATCATAAGAAGAAATGGCGCAAGAACCAACCGACTACGTATACATCCACGAGAGAGAGAGGAGAGATGATCGGGGGGGAGAGACAGAGAGAGAGAGAGAGAGAAAGAGAGACGAGAGAGAGAGAGAGAGAGGAGAGAAAGAGAGAGAGAGACAAACAGAGAGAGAGAGAGAGAAAGAGAGAGAGAGGAGCAGGCAGAGAGAGAAAGAGAGAGCGTTAGAAGCAGCGAACGAGAGAGAGAGAGAGAGAGAGAGGAACTTGCAGAAAGAGAAAGAGAGAGAGCAAGAGAGAGAGAAAGAGCGGAAGAAGTAGAGAGAGAAAGCGGGAGAGAACGAGCGGAAGATATATCAATTGTACAGCCTGCCGCCCAAGAGGTGGGTTACCCCAACAACACGCCAACCGACGCTAATAACCCCGTCCAAACTACGCAGGTCAGAACGCCTCAGGGGGAGATTTCGTTTCCATCCAACGACCAATTAAAATCCGTTCCCACCGACCCGCCCACCCACCGATTGTACACGACCTTGCA
Organism: Macrobrachium nipponense; assembly: GCF_015104395.2. Lineage (NCBI taxonomy): Eukaryota > Metazoa > Arthropoda > Malacostraca > Decapoda > Palaemonidae > Macrobrachium > Macrobrachium nipponense. The sequence goes on from NC_087209.1 coordinate 49,597,045, forward strand.
TGCTATAAATACTTGTAAACTGTATCTTAATTCACTGCCTGTGCGCTGTCGACACGTTAGAGGAATAAACCTAAGACAAATGAAAATCTTTACATGTCCCTTAGGAAACTTAATACACCAGCTACATGCTGACGAGAAAAGATAATAAGAAGAATTGAGAAGATTCTATATAAATTAAATGCCGTTGAAACAGCTATTTGTATTCAATGCTACTGCCCTCAGAGAAGGCTGGGCTCCTTCCTAATAATAATAATTAATAATAATAATATAATGAGTCCTGGAGCTACTGAAGTAGCTCCAGGACTCATGCAGAAGAGTGTGATCCTAGAAACGGCAACGGCGCACATAGTAAGAAAAGTGATGGACTCCTAAGGAGGCAGGATGCAACCCGGAACCCCACACTATAAATACCCCCCAGTCGAATTGGAGGACTGTGATAGAGCGAAAAAAAAATAATAATAATAATATACAGTAAAGTGAATTAAGATACGTTTTACAAGTATTTATAGATTTATAGCAGGCAAAGTCATGTACAATCGGTGGGCGGATCGGTAAGCAGGGATTTTAATTGGTCGTTGGATGGTGACGAAATCTATCCCTGAGGCGTTGAGATCTTCTTGGTCTGGCCGGGGTTGTTAGCGTGGGTTGGGTGTTGGTTGGGGTACCCACATCCTGGGTAGCTGGTACTGTAAGCTTTCTCTCTCTGCCTCTTCCTCTCTTTCTCTCTCTCTTTCTCTCTCTGCAAGTTCCCCTCTCTCTCTCTCTCTCTCTCTCTCTGCTTGTTCCTCTCTCTCTCTTTCTCTGTCTCTCTCTCTCTCTCTCCGTCTCTCTCTCTCCCTCCCTCTCTCTCTCTCTCTCTCTCAGTCTCTCCCCCCTCAATCTCTCCTCTCTCTCTCGTGGCAGTATATGGAGTCGGTTGGTTTCTTGTGCTGTTTCTTCTTATGATGGTAGGAAGAAATTCTGTTTCTTTTACCGTGTTGATAGTCGGTTTTTTTCTCTAATAAAGATAACGTAGGCGTTTCCGGTCCGGTGTATGGTCAATAATTTCTATGTTCGTTATAAGTTCAGCTCTTTCTGGTCTTCTGTTATCCTTTTCCCTGTAGTGAATGATAATGGCCCCTTCTTGAAGGTGGCAAGAGAGACGCTTGATGAGTCTGGTAGTGGTCATGCTGATATAGGAATGGTGGCATCCATCCACCGGGCATGTGAGTTCGTAGATGACACTCCTACTCTTCAAAGACGTTTCTGGGGGCACCGGGTTGTTTTTAAGAAGCAGCTGGCTGGTTTTCATATTTTTATAGTATATTATGAGGCTAATTTTATCACCTTCTGCAGTGGGGGAAACATTTTCATTGATTATTTTCCTTATAGCCTTTTCGTCTTCCAAATATTTGTAGTGCATATAATTTTCATAAAATATTTTTATAGTGCCACTTTGGTCGTTAGTTTCGGTCGTTTTTTCCTGGTGCCATTTATTTATGGAGTCCCGAGTTTGGTGTTCGTTCATACGATTTGAAAAGTTATTAATGATGAGGACTTGTGTAGACCTTTCGATCTCCCTGGCGATTTCTCTCCACGTGGAGCAGTGTGTAAGGGCGCGGCGGACGAAGGCATCTTCCACAGATCTTTTATACCTGTCTAGGCACTCACTGGACCCATTAAGGCATAGACCCGGGTTTGTGGGTTTCTTATAGACCGTGGTGGTGTACCCCGTAGGGGTCTGCTGTACCCGAACGTCCAAGAAGGGTAGGGCACCGTCAACGCTGCGTTCACACGTGAAGCGGAGGACAGAGCATTCTTCAAAAGTCTTTCTTAAAGTTTCAAGGTCCTCTTCTCTGTCGACTCTTATGAAGGTGTCGTCTATGTAACGGTAGTATTGAGGAGGGGAGGGGATCTTATTGAAAACCCTTTCTTCGACGACACTCATGTAGAAGTTGGCGAATAGAACCCCTAATGGGGATCCCATTGCCACGCCGTCAATCTGGCAATAAAGATGTCCTCTGTGGGTTGTGAATGGTGCCTTCTTGGTATATATTTCAAGAAGGGCTTTTAGGGCTTCCTCGGGGATGTTCAAATCCTGTGTGTCTTCACATCTACGTATATACTCTATCGAGGATGTGTTCAATCGTCTCGTCGACTGGAACGTTCGTGAAGAGGCTCTCAGCGTCAAGAGAGGCGATGTTACCTGTAGACGGAGAGTCTCGGAGTTTGCGTACAAAGTCAGTAGACAACTGTAAATAATACCTGTCAGGGATATATGGCGTGAGGAGTTCATTGAGTCTCTTCGGGATTTTGTAAGTTGAGGTTGGGATTTGGCTTAAAATAGGGCGGAGAGGATTACCAGGATTGTGGGTTTTTACGGTGCCGTAAATATACCCTAGATTAAAGTCACCCTGGGCAAGGTGAAGCCTGGGAGCATTCCTAACGACATGGATTCTTTCGACCGTCCTATTAATGTCTCGCCTCTCTTGACGTTGAGAGCCTCTTCACGAACGAGACGATAAACACATCCTCGATAGAGTATATAGATGTGAGGACACAGCCTTTGAACATCATGTTCCCTCGATGCGATGGTAAGAGTTTGAAATAGTTAAGAGTTGTTCTGGCAGTGATGAATAATGAAGCCAATATTTTGTGCATTGATTTGTACTAAATTGTTATCAATAAATTGGAGAAGGAGTGATCCACAAATAGACTTTTAGAAGATTTAGATATATATATATATATATATATATATATATATATATATATATATAATATATATATGTATGTATGTATGTATATATATATACATATTCACATATATATATATATATATATATATATATAATATATATATATATATATATATATATATATATATATATATATATATATATTATATATATATATATATATATATATATATATATAAATCTTCTAAAAGTCTATTTGTGGATCACTCCTTTCTCCATTTATTGATACCAATTTAGTACAAATTTAATGGCCAAACAAATTATTTCAAAGCTCTTACCTCCCGCATCGAGTGAACATGAACGAATATATAACATTACATTATTTGAAATAAACTTTTTTTTTGTTGTTAAATTTGACAACGCAGAAATAGCATTGCTTTCTCGAATCCGTGATTTCATGTTTTCTGACAAAATAATTGAACTGGATGAGTTTCATCAAAATATCGGTGGGGGTGAGGGAGGGGAGTGAGGGGGCGGGAAGAGTTTCCAATCCTGCGATTGGCGGAATGGCGCCAAAATATAAAAATGGTATTTATTCATATATATATAGGTGTTTTGTGGCGGGGGGGGGGGGGGGGGGCGCGGGGGGGGGGGGGGGGTTTATAGCGTGGGAAAATGCACTTGTCATATTAGCGAGCATAGTAGTATTTTCGGATCTGACAGATACATATTCGATTCCTGTCAATAACAGTGTATTTTTTATTATTTTTAGAATTGCTGCGTTCCGAATCGAAATATGTTTTCAGTGGCGTGGTCGGTATGGTGTTGGCGTGCCACATCGATGGCCGCGAGTTTGATTCTCGGGCATTCCATTGAGGTGTTGGAGATGTGTATTTCTGGTGATAAAAGTTCACTCTCGACGTGGTTCGGAAGTCACGTAAAGCTGTTGGTCCCGTTGCTGAATAACCACTGGTTCCATGCAACTTAAAAATACCATACAAACAAAAAAGAAATATGCTTTCAGATATTAGCTAAGTAGTGATTTCACGTATTGGTGCTTATACACACTCGCTGGTCTCCCATAGGGGGAGTCAGTGCACCTCATTTGGCGCATTACTTAAGGGTCTTTGTAGAGTCCCTTTAGCCCCGTTCATATTCTCTTTCTTCCATTGTTTCATTGTGTAACTGCTTTGAGGTTTTCTTATGTTACGCCTTTCAAACCTTTTACTAATAGATTGCTTTGCACTCTGCTAACTATGTCAGTTAAGTGCAAGCTTTTGTTAGTCTTGATTTTTCACAAATATTCACTGATGTTACTTCACTACTGAGGTAAATGAAATAGACTTTACTGTATTACTTATTTAAAAGCGAAAACATAGTTAATTGTTGTATTATACGCTTCCAACATCTGAAATATAGAAAAATTAAACTTTTCTAAAAGGAATACGCTCACTCAACTATTTAATTACAGGCCATATACACTTCTAACATCTGAAATATAAACAACTATCAATTTTATGTAAGAAATACACTCACTTAGTTCACCGAAAACTATGTTTTCTTAGTACTGAAACAAATATAAAGATTACAATTCCTTAAAGAAAGTTAAATTTCCTTAAAACTGGAACGAATAAAGATTACAATTCTTCTTTGACAAAAGTTACATTTCCCTTAGAATCATTCTGAAGCAAATAAAGATTAGAATTCCTTCACAAAAGTTACATTTCTCTAGAACTAAAACAAATAAAGATTAGAATTCTTTAACAATAGTTAATTTCCCCAGAACTCAAAACGAATAAAGATTAGAATTCATTTGAGAAAAGTTACATTTCCTTAAAACTGAAACAAATAAAGAATTCATTAAGAAAAGTTACATTTCGCAGGAACTGAAACAAATAAAGATTAGAATTCCTTAAGAAAAGTTAAATTTCCTTAAAACTGAAACAAATAAAGAGTAGAATTCCTTAACATAAGTTACATTTCCCCAGAACTGAAACAAGTAAAATCAGTAGACCAAAAACCCTTATTTCAATTGGCATTCAAGAAATAAAAATAACCGAGGGTTCCTTCCCAGCAGCAAAAGTATCTTCCCCCTAGTTTTCCTCCCTCGCCAGATGCACAGAATTTATGTCTATATTACGTGCTTGTATTCATGAATGGACGTTTAGGGATAAACGGGATATATTTCCCCTAGTTCTTCCCCGCCTCTTCAAAAACGTCGAATTTATGCATGTATTACGTGCCTGTATTCATAAATGTGGGTTTACTTGTCAAGAGGCGATATTTCTAATTCGAGTGGGTAGTTTCGGCTCAGGGGGACAGAAATCGTTGTGAAATTATGGGTAAAAATCGATTGTGGGGGGAAGGGCGTGCTTTAATGGTCCTTGTAAGTACTGGTATGATTAAATCATAAAGATGCTTACAATCAAGTGGATTTTTTTAATGGCAACCGAATTCCCCTTAAACACACACACAAATACAGACACACGCATCTCCACCACACACCTCTCTCATTCCCATACACATCCATCTCATTTCTTTCCTGTTTTATTTATGCCTGTTTTGAATTAGAAAAGTCTACCAAAAGCACTTCAATAGGGACTGTGTTATAAAGACGTCAAAAACCTCTTTAGAAAATGTGTTATAAAGACGCATATCTACAAATAATACTTTTAAATCAACTCACCATAAGACAGACCAGGAAGCATTACAAACATCTTTTAATTTTAAACCAGATGTAAATTTAAAAGTACCAAAAAACATATTTTTTTAACAGAAGAAATGAAACAATGTTATTCCAGGAGAAAAAGAGGTCTGGAACAATATTTCAAGCGAAAGGGTAAAGGCCTGGAACAATATCTTACGTGTCTGGAAAGGCCTGGATATAGATGCAGGAAAATACCGAAGAATGATGATCCTGGAAAACCAGTCCCTCAGAATTTCCAGTCCTTTCGTGGGCGTGGCAAAATAACTCTCCTGGACACAGTGACCAAGAGACCGCGTCAGGAACTGGAAGAGATTAGAGACAAACTGGAAAAGAATCCATAAACTAAATTTATGAAGGAAAACGCTTCAGAAAAGGAAATGATGTAATAATAATTCCTACATAGCGTTGTAACGTAAAAGGATGCTGGCCTCTGTAGCTGTCATTATCTTGCGTTTATTAGGGAAGGAGAGAGAGAGAGAGAGAGAGAGAGAGAGAGAGAGAGAGAGAGAAAGAGAGAAAGAGAGAGAGTGACACCTTACCTTACCTTACAGACCTTACATCTTGTTTGGGTTGCCCCAGGTCCCTCAGTGTGAGGCACCTCTAATGTCTACCAGAGAGTTGCTAGTGCATCTTCCGGTATATTTTGCATTTTTCAATCTTGAATGGTCTGGGATGCAGTTTAGATATTTGTCGAGCCTATTCTTAAACACATCTACGCTTACTCCTGATGTATTCCTCAGATGAGCTGGCAACGCATTGAATAGATTCTGCATTGTCGATGCTGGTGCGTAGTGGATTAATTTCCTATGTGCTTTCCTTGTTTTTCCTAGTAGAGTTTTGGGCACTATTAATCTACCTCTGCTTGCTCTTTCTGATATTTTTATCTCCATGATGTTTTCGGCAATTCCTTCTATCTGTTTCCATGCCTGAATTATCATGTAGCGTTCTCTTCTCCTTCCTAGACTATATAATTTTAAAAATTGTAGACTTTCCCAGTAGTCAGGAGCCTTATCTTCTTCTATTCTAGCTGTAAAGGACATTTGTAAACTCTCTATTTGTGTAATATCCTTTTAATAGTGTGGGTACCATATCCTATTGCAATATTCAAGTGGACTACAAACATACGTTTTATAAAGCATAATCATGTGTTCAGCTTTTCTTGTTTTGAAGTGCCGTAACAACACTCCCATTTTTGCTTTGCATTTTGCAAATAGAATTGCTATTTGATCATTGCATAACATGTTCCTATTCAACATCACACCAAGGTCTTTAACTGCTTCCTTATTTGTGATTGCCTCATTATTAGGTCCCCTATATGCATATAGCTTTCCTTCTCTATCTCCATAACTTATTGATTCAAATTTTTCAGAGTTAAATACCATCCTATTTACCTCTGCCCAATCATATACTTTGTTAAGGTCTCTTTGTAGTGCGTTCCTATCTTCATCACAAGTAATTTCTCTACTTATTCTTGTGTCATCGGCGAAACTACTCATTACCAAGTCCTTAACATTACTGTCTATAATAACAAACAGCAATCATAATAACAAACAGCAATGCAGCTGCCACCGTACTCGTGGCACACCAGATATTACCTTAGTTTCATCCGATTTCTCATCGTTTGCAATAACTATCTGTTTTCTGTTGTGTAAAAATTCTTTTAACCATCTTCCTACTTTGTCCACTATATTATGTTTTCTAATTTGTCAAAAGCTTTTGCAAAGTCTAGATAAACCACATCTGTTTCTTTTCCATTTTTCATATTTTTGTATATGTTCTCACAGTGGACTAACAGTTGGGTTTATGTACCTTTTCTGGGTACAAAACCATGTTGTCCTATATTAAGCAAATTAATTTTTATTAAATGTTTCATAATATTTTTCTTCATCACCCTTTCATACATTTTCATAATATGAGATGCTAGACTCACAGGCCGATAATTTCTTCCCTCTAGTCTTGATCCAATTTTTAAAGTAGGGGTAATATATGCTAATTTGTGCTCATCATAAATCTTGCCTGTATCTACACTTTGTCTTAATAATATTGCAAGGGGCTTTGTGATAGATTGAACTACTTTCTTTAACAAAATAGCAGGGACACCATCAGGTCCTGCTGCAGTTCCATTTTTAATTTCATCAATAGCCTGCGCAATATCGGCTTCATTGATATCTATGTCTGATAAATATTCACTATTTTCATCCCTTTTTCTGTATCATTATCTTCATTGTCAATTCTAGGGGTTAATTCTATCTTATATCGTTCGTCCAATATGTTGCACATTTCCTTTTTTTCATTCGTTAATCTCCCTTCAATTCTTAGAGGGCCTATTTCTATTCTTCTTTTATTCATCTTTTTCGCATACGAGTACAATAGTTTGGGGTTTTGCTTGATATTTACCAGGGTTTTTTCTTCCAAGTCCCGTTTTTCATTTTCTTTTGATTGTATAATCTTTTATTCTGCATTTCTATCTTACCTTTTAGTTCCACCACTTTCCATGCATTTTTTCTTTTGTAAGACCATTTTTCCACTTTCTGATTTTCTGGAATAAGATCCTTCTGGCTTTTGGTATGCATGACTGATGTTTGCTTTTCTTCTTCGGTATATATTTATCCACTATTTTCTCTAATATTTTATTCAACCCTCTTACGCCGAAGCCCTAAAAATCAAAACCTCTCCTGTATGCCGGGACGGGTTTGGAGTGAGCGCAGAAGCGTTAAAAATAATTTTTTCAAAAAATCACAGCGAGCTTAGTTTTGAAGATTAAGAGTTTATTTTTGGCTCCTTTTTTTGTCATTGCCTGAGGTTTAGTATGCAACCATCAGAAATAAAAAAAAATATCATTATCATATGTTCATAATGCGATATATGTTAGCAAAAAAAAATTCATACATAATTGTATTCAAATCGCGCTGTGCAAAAAACGGTTGAAGCTAACGAGTTACTTTTTTTTCGTTGTATTTTACACTAAATTGCAATCATTTTGATATATAATACATTGTAAAACGATGAAAGCAACACCAGAAAAATATTATCACAAAATGATGCACGAATTCGTAATGTGCGGACATAAAACAAATTTTTTTTTCAAAAATTCACCGTAAATCTAAATATTGTTCTAGAGACTTCAAATTTGTTTCTAAATTAAGAAAAATGATTGAATATTACGATATTGTAAGAGCTTTAGATTATAATTGCAGATTTTGACCATTTCGGACGAGTTAAAGTTGACCAAATCTCGAAATTTTTATATATTTATATTTTTATATGCAAATATTTCGAAAATGAGAAAAGCTACAACCTTCAATTATATTTTGTTATATTTTTCATGAATTTGCGCACATTTACATTTATGAAACTCTATAAAACGGCTAATATGAAATTGAGCAAATATTAGGATAATGCGACGTACACATTTCAGAGATTTTCGGCCGCGAATCGGCGCGCGGAGGGAAAGAAAGTTATTTTTAAAAATTCGCCATAAATCTAAATATTGTGCTAGACACTTAGAATTTGTTTCAAAATTAAGATAAAGGACTGTATATTACTAGATTGTAAGGTTTTTAGCTTACAATTGCGTTTTTCAACTATTTCGGTAGAGTCAAAGTTGACCGAACGTGTTTTTTTTCTATTTCTCGTGATTTATATGCAAATATTTCGAAAAAGAGAAAAGCTACAACCTTCAATCATTTATAGTTGTATTCTACATGAAATTGCGCACATTTCCATATATAAAACTTTATGTAACGGCTAATTTTAAATGGTGCAAACATTTCGACAATCGCACATGATTTTTTCGGAAGAGTTACAGCGCGGACGTAAGGAAAATGTTTTTTTTTTCATAAATTCACTATAAATCGAAATATTGTGCTAGAGACTTCCAATTCGTTGCAAAATGAAGTTAAATGATTGAATATTACTAGAATATAAGAGTTTTAGCTTACAATTGCGTTTTTTGACCATTTCGGTAGAATCAGAGATGACCGAAGGTTGAAATTTTTGCACTTATCGTTATTTATATGAAAATATTTCAAAACTCATAAAAACTACAACCATGCGTTGTTTTTAGTTGTATTTTGTATGAAATTGCGCACATTTCCATATATAAAACTTTATGTAACGGCAAATTTAAAATGGTGCAAACATTAGGGCAATCGCACGAAAAATTTATCGGAAGAGTTACTGCACGGACGTAAGGAAAAAGTATTTTCATAAATTCACCATAAATCGAAATATTGTGCTAGAGACATCCAATTTGTTGCAAAATGAAGGCAAATAATTGAATATTACAAGAATATAAGAGCTTTAGTTTACAATTGCGTTTGTCGACCATTTCGTTAGAGTCAAAGTTGACCAAAGGTTGAAATTTTGGCACTTGTCGTTATTTATATGAAAATATTTCAAAACTGATAAAAGCTACAATCATGAGTATTTTTTTTTTTTTTTTTTTTATTTTACATGAAATTGCGCACATTTTCATATATAATACTACATGTAACGGATAATTTAAAATGGTACAAAAATTATGTCAAAGTGATGAAATAATTTTTGAGATGTGTCACTGCTACTTTTTAGTGCGATAAGAAAGAAATTCGCGCTTGCGCGCAAGCATAACGATTGTAAACAAAACAACGTTTTGATCCGTGAACTCCCAGCATCCCCCAAGGCGCGTGATTCAAAAGTTTTCGGCTGGTAGGCCTATAAGTATTTTTTCGCGAATTTTTAAAAAAACTTTTTTGAGTCAACGTATAATACGTCCAATCGGCATACGGGAGACATTTTGACTCGACGTTTAATACGTCCAATCGGCGTAAGAGGGATAATATCTCCGTGTTTACCTGTATATCATCACTTACGATAATGTTATCCCAATCTTTGTTTAATTCTTCATTTATTTCTGACCATTTTATATTTTTACTGTAGAAATTGTATTTTCCATATCCTTCCCACTTTTTCATCTCTTGCTTATCTCTGTTTTCACTTGCTTTGGAATGGACTGTTAATTCTATGACATTATGGTCTGAAATACTCGCATTATGAACTATTATTTCTTTAACATAATTCACCTCGTTCACAAATACTAGGTCTAAAGTATTTTCCTTTCTGGTTGGCAGGTGATTTATTTGTTGAATGTTGTATTCTAGTAGCATATCTAATAGCTTTTCGAATTGCCTCTAATGTTCTGCACTACAATTACTCTTTTTTAAATATGTATAAATACAACTACAATCTCCTATTCGTTTTTTCCAATCTACGAAACGAAAGTTAAAGTCCTTGGATAGAAGAATAGTCCAGTCCATGTGATTTTTACATATATCATCCAATTTTTCTATTATTGTGTCAAACTCTTTAGTATTACAGGGTCTATATATTACTATGTTCATTAATTTTTCAGATTCAAATTCTAGACTATTAGTTCACATTCTGAGTTACTGTATTTCTCATATATTTTTCCTTGTTTTATGTCTTTCCCATATATTGCGGTTCCCCCTTGATTCCTATTTTTCTATCTCATCTATAAGTTTGGAACCCTTTTCTTTGATCATAATTACCAGTCTCTTGGGAATACCAGGTTTCACTTATATTCATTATATCTATTTTCTTTTCAATTTGGGTTAGTTCTTCTAAGAACTCTATTTTTCTTTTTGAGTTACTGGTAACTCTTAACCCTGCGCATTCATCACTATGATGGTGTACGTCTTATCTCATGCATTTAATATGGGTAATAATAAGGATTTTCCCACGTCTCTTTCCTGTTCTGGTATGTTGTTCTTTTCTTCATTTCCAGAAATTCTGACATTAAATAATCCAACTTTTCCAATATATTTGATCTTCCTTCATCATACTTATTCATTTTGTATATGAGTCTGCAATTTTCTCCGTATCTGCACCATCCCCTAGCATCGTATATACAGTATTTGTCTCTTGAGCTGTATCTTGGAGCTGATGCTTGGAAATTCTTTGCTGACACTCCATATCGCGGTGATGGCTTGTTTTTTTCCTTCACCTCATGTTCGCTGTTCCTCTCTTTATTTGTTTCTTTTCTATTTTGGATTTTATTATTTAATTGATTATTTAACTGATTTTGATTCATGGCTACAGGGTGCATATATTTACATTTTTTGGCGAACTTACATCCTTTTCCTTCTTTTAGGTTTTGTATATTTTTGGATATAGGTCTCTGCAATCATCCTCATAGCCGTCTATGTATACACATTTACCATAGATTTCATAGTTGTAACATACCTTGGGATGTTTGTAGTAACATCTTTCACCAAATCTGCAATTTCCTCTTTTCAAAAGGGTGCAGACTTTGTCTTTCTTTTCTATTTTTTCTATCTCTTTCCCATCGGTATGCAGATCTGGGTAAAGCCTCTTCGGGATTTTATTTTGTGTTGTCATATCGTAATTTATTTCTTCATATGTATGCTGTTTGATTGCCTCATATGTAGTATCTATGAGTATTTCTGCATCCATACTCTTGTCTTGTTCTTTGTTTTCATTATTTTTTTTTCTGTCATCTTCTACTATTTGCACATTAAGTCTTGATTTAATAACACTGTCTATCCATGAGAGACATGTTGAGCAAAATACTCTGGTATCCTTACTCCTATTTTGCATGACTTCAGCACATTGTGGTTGCGTGGGAATGTTGCATGCAGAACATTTTCTGATCAGGTTTTGTGGATTGACTTTGCTATACCACACCTTACACAGTTTTCATGTTTTTAGCATTCTTTTTCCTATTGCATCAATTAGTATTTTTACAATTTTCACCTTAATCATTTTTTTGTCAGAATATGTTGATTGATGCAAATTTTCTTTATGAGTCTCTTGACTACTTAAATTTTATTTTGAACTCCTTCAATTATTTTCATGATGTTTTCTGATGATTTATTCCAGTTTGAAGGATCATATCCTTCCAATATGTATATGAATACTTTTGTATCTTTTTGATTAGGGCTGTTATTGATCTCATAGATGAGAAATGCCCGCTCCTTTCCTGTTAACTCATCATATTGCATATCTGCAAGAAGAGTAAGATTTCGCCATATCCTCCAACAGTTTGAGCTTACTGCCATCTTGATCTGATTTACAATACTTCACTTGATAAACTAACTTGGTAGGCGCTTTATCCTATTTTCACACTAATCTTATCACCGACAATTCACGAACACTTCTAGATATATTAATCAGACTGTGCACAAGTACGTCTCACCAAGCAAAATGGCATTACTCGAGAGAGAGGGAGAGAGAGAATGCTTGTGTGTAATGGTTACATTATCAAATTGGAATATATAGGAAATCCTTATTTCTTTTAGAAAATTGGAATACGATTTTACGAAAGAGAGAGAGAGAGAGAGAGAGAGATGTACTGTCAGGACATTAGCAAAATTTTTAGGAAGTGCTTATTTCTTTCAGAAGTTTGTAGTATCAAGGAGAGACTTATTTGAAAAATTTTAATGTTTCAGAAGTGTATTCCTTTCAGATATCCGGATTCCTTTTTTCTATTATGCATAGCCTTGATATCAACACAAATCTGGTTCAAGAGAGAGAGAGAGAGAGAGAGAGGAGGGGGGGGGGGGGGGGGGGGGTTGTAGCATCAAGACAGACTTAAATCTAAATGTTTAGGACGTGCTTATTACTTCTAGAATACCCAGATACTTCTTTTATGAGAGAGAGAGAGAGAGAGAGAGAGAGAGAGAGAGAGACTCCCAATCCTCCCCATATCGTAACATACATACATACAGACAGGTCACCAGACGAGATCACTTTTCTTCTAATGGAAATTCAGTTAGCACTGACAATAACACAATAAAGGTAATCATGGCGCAATGGAAGTTGCTTGTTTTGATGATACTTTACGAGAATGACTTTAAGGAAACCGTAATCATCTGTCAACCGTATCCAGATGCGGAGATGTGTAACCCAGCGATCCTTGAAACAATCGCCATAATTCATGCAAGATAAAGTTCGGGAAACTTATCATTCTTTGTCAAGAAAGTGTCAAAGATTTGAAAGGACTCATCCATCATTTTCTGTAGTAATCGAATAAGTCTGAAACAAAACATATTACAAAGACTTAAGATTTTTTCATTCTTAGAAAATCTAGATATTTTTGTGGTACTTAATCGGAAAATCCATTTCTGTTTTTTTTTTTTTTTTTTTTTTCAAACTGATTAATGACTTTTCCTGCTTCTGTCTTTCTTTTGTGTAATTTTTGTCTTTTTTATACGATGAAGGTTTTGCATAACGAATGTGTCTCTGAATTTCTGCAAGCTGTGTAGATATATCTACAACTGATGGGAGGTAATGAAGGAAAACTAAAGTGAAAAAATGTATATCTAATCTTTCAGCAATACGAGCAAAACTTTCTATTTCAAATTCATCATAAAAAAGTAGAATTCAAAGACAAAATTTATAAGGTAAAGGATCTGTTATGAAATATAGATACAGAGAATATTCACGAATCACAAAAATATTATTATTATTATTATTTAGTTATCTATTTTTTTTTTTTTTTTTTTTTGTGCTCTATCACAGTCCTCCAATGCGACTGGGTGGTATTTATAGTGTGGGGTTCCGGGTTGTGGAGTCCATCACTTTTCTTACTATGTGCCCCGTTTCTAGGATCACATCTGCTGGATGGGTCCTGGAGCTGCTTCAGCCGCTAGTTTTTTCTAGATTAGAGGCTGAAGTATTATTATTATTATTATTATTATTATTATTATTATTATTATTATTATTATTATTATTATTATTATTATTATCATTCAGGAGATGAACCTTATTCATATGGAACAAGCCCACAAAAGAGGCCATTGCCTTAAAATTCAAACTTCCAAACAATGTGGCGTTCATTAGAAAGAAGTAGCAGAAGACAATGGGACAAACAGAAAGAAGTGATCACTTATCAAAAAAGGAGAGAATACATAAACATAAATTAACGAAGTTCCAATAAAGATTAAGAGGAATATTCTTAAATCTACTATTCTCGAAGTGAGATTGAAACATCTTGGTCAATTAGTCTTTAACTTCAAAGATCCAATTCCACTTTTATAAAGATACACCTTTACTTCTACCTTTAACATTCATTATAAACTCCTCACTTTGCTGTATACACATCCAAGAGTGACTCGCCCCTTTTCATCCCAGTTCTGAGAAGCCATTCAAAAGCCGCCAGACGGACGCTCTCTCCTGACTCTGTTTCTTAAAGAAAAAACTGAAAAAAGGGAAAAAATCTTCATGTTTCTTTTGACTATCTATGTCTTCCTTCTTCCAGAAGTGCCCTCGGGCGTCCCTAGAATGGGTATACAGTTGTAAGATATTTCTTCTCTTTTGAATGGACGTCTCCCACTAAGTCTTGTGAAGACTAGATTCTTTTTATATTAAGGCTACTCAATACTTCTCCTGAACCTTGGAGCTACCTGTCTTGCTTTGAATAAAAGACCTCACCCAAAGGCTTCTTCTCACCCAAAAACAAATTTACCCCAAGCCGTAGCAAAAAATTTTAACATTTTAACATATTCCACCCAACAGTCGACGACAATGCGAACACATTTCTCATGAAGCGCTCATCTGTAGGCGTCCAATATATTCCAGGGAGGAATGTCTGTATAATATATATTCTGAGGGTTTGAGGGTTGAGCTACTGCGAGTTTTAAGTGTCTGTTAGTTTTGTAGCTGAAGTTCCACCTTGAAATTTAACGGGTAATTGGATGAGGAAATGAGTTTGCCAACAGAAGGGCCGAGAAGGGAGAGAGAGAGAGAGAGAGAGAGAGAGAGAGAGAGAGAGAGAGAGAGAGAGAGAGAGATGGAAGTCCGTATATGTAGCAAGTCTCATATCCTTTATTCTTTATATGACAACTCTATGTCTGTGGACACTTATTCTGTGAGACAACTCTTTCTCTGTAAGCATCATTTTTTCCTGTCAATGTCTCTAGGTTTCCTGATTGCTTCCAATCGTCATCATCCATTTGCCATTACATGGTCGATCGATTTGGCAATTCTAGAGATAGATATCTCTAGTTCTTGAACGAGGCAATCTTCGACTTGCCAGTGAAATCTAATCGTGCCTTGTATCGTAGAATATGAATTAGACGATTTTTACAAGAGAAACATCCTAGTCCTTTATGAATATAAGAGTATATAGTGAATATTGTCTCTTACTTATGTATCAAATTGAACTGATTATTCAATTATCTTCAATAAAAAACGTCACGGAGAGTTATTTTTACAGGAGAAAAGATTCCTTTTTCGTTATACCTTTGGGGAAAATAACAGTGGCACCTAAGTAGAATATTATGACGAGGGAATAGCCAATTAGGAACAGCTTTTAATAATTTCCCGTATCATTTGCTTTCAATAAAAACCTTCAATGGTTAATCAAGTTCGTATATGCTCACCTTTAACATCAGCAAGATTCCCTTAGTGTAAATAAGAACTCTCTCTCTCTCTCTCTATCTCTCTCTCTCTCTCTCTCTCTCTCTCTCTCTCTCTCTCTCTCTCTCTCTCTCCATTTTCAGAGTCATATACTTTTGCAAGCATCTATTTTCCACTACCTTCTGTTGCTTCTTTCTAATGAACACCTTAATATTCCTTGGATGCTTGAATTTCAAGTCAGTGGCCCACTGTAATGGGCTTGTTCCATATGAATATGGATCATCTTCTGAATAATAATAATAATAATAATAATAATAATAATAATAATAATAATAATAATAATAATAATGATAATAATAATAATAGTGTAGTTGTCTCAACGGTATTAAATTTATATAGAATCATTTCAATTCTTCTCATTTTCTTTTTCCCATCAGCATGTAGCTGGTATATCAGGTTTCCTAAGATTTCAGTTGTCTTAGGTTCATTTCCTCTAATGTTTCGACAGCACAGAGGCAGTCATCTATGAGAGTTTAGTAATAGTAATATATTAATAATAATAATAGATATTTAAGAATTTTTTGGAAGAGCGTTGTATATAAGTGAATACACACACACACACACACACATACACACACCCGAATATTCTAGATATGGAAAAATGTAGTGTTACATTATCCAGAACGGATAATAATGAATGAATTCCAGTAATAATCTTTTATGACATTTGAAAAGCGAAAGCTCAAGAGATAATATGTGTCTTAGATTAATGTCCCAGCCTGGAGCATTACTCTCAGAGGAATATCCAAAAAATATTGAAAGAATAATTAGTCAAATTCTCATTAATAACGTCAGTGGCAACATTAATATTGAAAAGGTTAAAGCTAAAATTAAATTTCTTTTGACACTTGAGTTTGGATGTGAGGTTTTTGTATTAGTAAAATATTTCCCAAACTTCTTTCCTGTAGTCATAGGAAGCATAGGAGCATATTTTATAAAAAAAAAACTGTTTCTGTGTAAATGTTTTATTTATATATATTTCATTATATATATATATATATATATATATATATCTATATATATATATATATATACTATATTATATATATATATATATATATATATACTATATATATATAGTATATATATATCGAGCTACAATGTCCTTTAATATCTAATTCGCTCTACCTCGGAATTAAAATATTTTCATATATGCTTAACCAAAGGGGAATTTTTTTTTTCTCGATAATAGACTTACCTGGACCAGGGCGCGAACCCATGGATCCTTTCAAAAAGCAGGAACGTCATCGATTATGTATATGAATCACGGAAATGTGATATAATATATATATATATATATATATATATATATATATATATATATATATATATATATATATATAGATAGATAGATACACACACACACACACACATATATATATATATATATATATATATATATATATATATATATATATATATATATATATATATATATAATGAGTTTATGTATGTACCTGTGTGCGTGTGTATGGACGTGTATGTGTAAAACACATGGAAATCTTCTAAAAGTCTATTTGTGGATCACTCCTTTCTCCAATTTATTGATACCAATTTAGTACAAATTAATGCACAAATTATTGGCTTCATCATTCATCACTGCCAGAACAACTCTTAACTATTTCAAACCTCTTACCATCGCATCGAGTGAACATGAACGAATATATAACATTACATTAGTTAAAATAAACTTTTAAAAAAAATTTGACAACGCAGAAATAGCATTGCTTTCACGAATCCGTGATTTCATGTTTTCAGACAAAACAATTGAACTGGATGAGTTTCAGCAAATATATATGGTGGGGGTGTTGGGGGGGGGGGGAGAGTTTCCAATCCTGCGATTTGCAGGAATGTCGCCAAATCATAAAAATGGTATTTATATGTATATTTGTGGTGGGGGGGATAGCGTGGGAAAATGCACATGTCGTATTGGCGAGCATAGCAGTATTTTCGGATCTGGCAGATATATATTCGATTCCAGTCAATAACAGCGTATTTTCTATTTATTTTTTTTTAGCATTGCTGCGCTCTGAATCGAAATTTGCTTTCAGTGGCGTGTTCGGTACGGTGTTGGCGTACCACCTCGGTGGCCGCGAGTTTGGTTCTCGGGCATTCTATTGAGGTGTCTGAGATGTGAATTTCGGGTGATAGAAGTTCACACTCTCGACGTGGATCGGAAGTCACGTAAAGCCGTTGGTCCCGTTGCTGAATAACCACTGGTTCCATGCAACGTAAAACACCATACAAACAAAAAGAAATATGCTTTCAGATATTAACTAAGTAGTAAGTTCATGTATTGGTGCATATATTGGGGTGTTGCCTTGCAATTGTTTAACTAACAAGGCGCCCCGTTGGTTATTTTCTGACTTGCGATAATATTCGCAATGTATCGGGTTGTATACATCGCATCTTAGACAAGAATCATGTCCGTGATGATATTTCTTCTAAGTGTCCATCTATCGTAGGTAGATTTGAAGTCGATAAACACATAGTACAAAAATAAGATATATTCTTCTATCTTACATCGTGGAGAGATACAAAGGTTTTGACAGGTCTTCCAGCGAAGAGTGCTAGTTGAAGTCTACTATACAATTCTGTTGCGAGTACATTCGTCGAGTGACATATTTCGCAATGTTACACAAACACACGAGTATGCGGATCTAGGTCTGTGACGTAGGCACAGGCTATTATGATAACGTCAACATGTATCTTGCTAATGGGGCATCGGTTGGCGTTACCTTTTAAACTGATGATCCATGTGTATTCAAATGAAGATGTGATACAACGCCAATTCAGGCCAATGTCATCTATTCACTAATTAATATTTAGGAATATTGCAAGATCCTACTAGACTACAGTAGTCATCATATTAACACAACAACTTGTTGCTTCTCATAGAATGACGTAACACATTCTTTTTAATATGTAATTATTACACAATGCTCGGTCCGCTATATGAAATCAAACATTAGATTATAGTTATACAGAAAGTTTGACTTGCACTTGACTTGTAACAGTGTGATTTATTTTTAAAATATAGATGCAAAGCTGTGATAAACATATAACTTCCATCAGAGTGTTTAAGAAATGATATACAACTAGTTATATGTAAAAATCTGATATAGAAAATACTTATAAGTAAAACAAAATTCATGGTGTACACAAATACAGATCCACGTATAAGGTATAAGGCATATGCATATGATAATAATAGTAAATAATAATGATCACGTGATATATAATGATACAGTTTTATGCTTCTAGTCATGAGGATACATATATTACAGAAAATACTAATGTACTTCTGATAATTGCATGACCTAAAGATTATATGATAAAAATCATATATTAACTGAAATTAGTGGTACCAAAATGTGATAAGATACAAGGTAACAGATTGATTATAGGCTACCTAATTTATTTATACATATATATATATATATATATATATATATATCTATATATATATATATATATATATATATATATCTATATATATATATATATATATATATATCTATATATATATATATCTTATATATATATATATATATATATATATAGATATATATATATAGATATATATATATAGATATATATATATATATATTATATATATAGATATATATATATATATATATATATATATATCTATATATATATATCTATATATATATATATATATATAGATATATATATATATATATATATAGATATATATATATATATATATATATATATGGCTGCTCAACAGAACGTCGGACCCTGCCCAGACAATTTTCGTTGTTTTTAGAAGCATTTGAAATAGGCCATTTCATTTGACTCTAGGAGGTTGTCTGGAAATGTGTAAAGTACGAAAAGTTGTTTGAAACGCTAGTTAAATATGTAGTAGGTATCTCCTTGGCTATGTATTCCATATGTAAAGTATCAGTAAAGAATCAGAATCTGTATCAGAATCAAAATCTTTATATATCTATCAGCATGCTTATTTGCAGCGTATAGAAGTTAAACAATGAATCAATATATATCTGTGCGTGTACGCACTAGGAATTTATATAAAGTGCACCTAGATTAATCACTTAGATTAGTCATTTATTGTTAATCATTTGTATTAAGTGCACATATATTGATCCTATTTATTTGAATCAATATATATATATATAATATATATATATATATATATATATATATATAGATATATAGTAGATATATATATATATCTATATATATATATTATATATATATATATCTATATATATATCTATATATATATAGATATATATATATAGATATATAGATATATATATATATATATAATATATATATATATATATATATATATATCTATATATATCTATATATATATATTGATATATATATATAGATATATATATATATATATATCTATATATATATCATATATATATATATATATATATAGATATATATATATATATATATATATATATATATATATATTGATTCAAATAAATATGATCAATATATGTGCACTTAATACAAATGATTAACATAAATGACTAATCTAAGTGATTAATCTAGGTGCACTTTATATAAATTCCTAGTGCGTACACGCACAGATATATATTGATTCATTGTTTAACTTCTATACGCTGCAAATAAGCATGCTGATAGATATATAAAAGATTTTGATTCTGATACGATTTCTGATTCTTTACTGATACTTTACATATGAATACATAGCCAAGGAGATACTACTACATATTTAACTAGCGTTTCAAACAACTTTTCGTACTTTACACATTTCCAGACAACCTCCTAGAGTCAAATGAAATGGCCTATTTCAAATGCTTCTAAAAACAACGAAAAATTGTCTGGGCAGGGTCCGACGTTCTGTTGAGCAGCCATACTTGTTCCCTGCATCCTGTGCCATACAAATACGTTCGTGATGATTAAAATCATCCCCAGCACAAGGGTCTGCGCCAGAAAAACGTAGAGTTGAACACCCTCCTTGGTAGTAAGCGTGGGAAGTATGTTCCATTGTAGTCAATGTCGACAGCTGATGGACCACCTCCACATTAAAAAGCGAAATGAATACTGGGATACGGGTGACAGTCAAGGAAAATTCACGAAATAAGCCCACTCACTTATGATGGTGCTTATTCCCCTAACATTGTAGGTGGTCGTTACTCCACTGCAGCCGTCTGAATCAACGAACAGTCTTGAAGTTGTAGACGATCCGTCCGGGCATGCGACTTGAAGCTCTTCGACTGAGAAGCGTAGCCAGGTTCCGTTATTCAGCCTGTAAGCGAACTTATTCTTGTCAAAAGGGTAAAGCAAATTCAAAAATTGTTCAAGCATGTGAGGGAGAGAGCCGTTAAGGACTAGACCTAACTTACATGAATTCGCTGATATATTATGGAATTCAAAAGAGTCAGCTGTAAAAACTTTATTACCCATGGCATTATGGCATTAGAACAATGAGTGAACCTATCCATATTATTGGGGTGTTGCCTCAATTATTTTCTGACTCGCGATAATATATGCAATGTATCGGTTTGTATGCATCACATCTTAGACAAGGATCATGTCCATCTATCGTAGGTAGATTTGAAGTTGATAAACACATAGTACAAAAATAAGATATATTCTTCTATCTTACATCGTGGAGAGATACAAAGAAGGTTTTGATAGGTCTTCCAGCGAAGAGTTGAAGTCTGCTCTACAATTCTGTTGCGAGTACATTAGTCGAGTGACATATTTCGCAATGTTACACAAACACACGAGTATGCGGATCTAGGTCTGTGACGTAGGCACAGGGTATTATGATAACGTCAACATGTATTTTGCCAATGGGGCATCGGTTGGCGTTACCTTTTAAACTGATGATCCAAGTGTATTCAAATGAAGATGTGATACAACACCAATTCAGGGCAATGTCATCTATTCACTAATTAACATTTAGGAATATTGCAAGATCCTACTAGACTACAGTAGTCATCATATTAACACAACAGCATAGAATGACGTAACACATTCTATTTAATATGTAATTATTACACATATACACACTCGCTGATTTCTCCGTAAGGGGTTAGAGCCGTCAGTGCACCTCATTTGGTGCAATGTAGGCATTACTTAAGGTTCTTTGCAGCGTCCCTTCGGCCCCTAGCTGCAACTACTTTCATTCCTTTAACTGTATCCCCGTTCATATTCTCTTTCTTCCATTGTTTCATTGTGCAACTGCTTTGAGGTTTTCTTCCTGTTATGCCTTTCAAACTTTTTACTGTCAATTTCCGTTTCAGCGCTGAATGGCCTCAGTTGCCCCAGTGCTTAGCAAAATGCCAAAATTATAAATATATATATATATATATATATATATATATATATATATATATATATATATATATATATCAAATCGAATCAAACACTCGCTGGCCTCAACTTGGATCGGTTACCAGTAACAAAAGTTTCAAACTTGAGCATTTAATATAAATGATCACACTTACTAAGAACATTGTCACATACTAATTGCAAATTCAGTGAGTTATTCTATGTCTTTATGTATATGTACTGTGTCATTTCATTTCAATATTAAGATTTTTATCTTAATCTCTACTGTTCAAGAAAACTACTACCGTTTTTAAGAACCAGGATTCTAATAGTCAAATAAAATTTTGTTTGCATTTCACTGATATAGATTGCTTTGCACTCTGTTAACTATGTCAGTTAACTGCAAGCTTTTGTTAGCCTTGATTTTTCACAAATATTAACTGATGCTACTTCACTACTGAGGTATATGAAATAGACTTTACTGTTTTACTTATTTAAAAGC
This sequence comes from Macrobrachium nipponense, assembly GCF_015104395.2. Classification (NCBI taxonomy): domain Eukaryota; kingdom Metazoa; phylum Arthropoda; class Malacostraca; order Decapoda; family Palaemonidae; genus Macrobrachium; species Macrobrachium nipponense. The sequence goes on from NC_087209.1 coordinate 49,619,681, forward strand.
GAAAACATTGTTGATTGTTGTATTATACGCTTCCAACATCTGAAATATAGGAAAATTACATTTTTTTGAAAGGAATATGCTCACTCAACTTATTTAATTACAAGCTAAATACACTGCTAACATCTGAAATATAAACAACTATCAATTTTATGTAAGAAATACACTCACTTAGTTCACCGAAAACTGTTTTCTTAGTAGTGAAACAAATATAAAGATTAGAATTCCTTAAAGAAAGTTAAATTTCCTTAAAACTGAAATGAATAAAGATCAGAATTCTTCTTTAACAAAAATTACATTTCCCTAGAATCAGTCTGAAGCAAATAAAAATTAGAATTACTTCAAAAAAGTTACATTTATCTAGAACTGAAACAAATAAAGATTAGAATTCTTTAACAAAAGTTACATTTCCCCAGAACTCAAAACGAATAAAGATTAGAATTAATTTAAGAAAAGTTAAATTTCCTTAAATCTGAAACAAATAAAGAGTAGAATTCCTTAACATGAGTTACATTTCCCTAGAACTGAAACAAGTAAAATCAGTAGACCAAAAAGCCTTATTTCAATTGGCGTTCAAGAAATAAAAATAACCGAGGGTTCCTTCCCAGCAGCAAAGTATCTTCCCCCTAGTTTTCCTCCCTCGCCAGATGCACAGAATTTATGTCTATATTACGTGCTTGTATTCATGATGAACGTTTTAGGGATAAACGGGATATATTTCCCCTAGTTCTTCCCCGGCTCTTCGAAAACGTCGAATTTATGCGTGTATTACATGCCTGTATTCATAAAGGTGGGTTTACTCGTCAAGAGGCGATATTTCTAATTCGAGTGGGTAGTTTCGGCTCAGGGGGACAGAAATCGTAGTGAAATTGTGGGTTAAAATCGCCCGTGGCGGGAAGGGCGTGCTTTAATGGTCCTTGTAAGTACTGGTATGTTTAATCCATAAAGATGCTTACAATCAAGTGGATTTTTTAATGGCAACCGAATTCGCTTTAAAAACACACACACGCATCTCCACCACACACCTCTCTCATTCCCATACACATCCATCTCATTTCTTTCCTGTTTTATTTATGCCTGTTTTCAATTAGAAAAGTCTACCAAAAGCACTTCAATAGGAAATGTGTTATAAACACGTCAAAAACCTCTTCAGGAAATGTGTTATAAAGACGCATATCTCCAAATAATACTTTTAAATCCACTCACCCGAAGACAGACTAGCAAACATTACAAACATCTTTTATTTTTAAACCAGATGTGAATTTAAAAGTAACAAAAAACATTTTTTTAACAGAAGAAATGAAACAATGTTATTCCAGGTGAAAAAGAGAAGGTCTGGAACAATATTTCAAGCGAAAGGGTAAAGGCCTGGAACAATATCTTACGTGTCTGGAAAGGCCTGGATATAGATGAAGGAAAATATCGAAGAATGATGATCCTGGAAAACCAGTCCCTCAGAATTTCCAGTCCTTTCGTGGGCGTGACAAAATAACTCTCCTGTAACTGGAATAGAGTAGAGACAAACTGGAAAAGAAACTATAAACTAAATTTATGATGGAAAACGTTTCAGAAAAGGAAATTATGTAATGATGATTCCTACATTGTGTTGTAACGTGAAAGGATGCTGGCCTCTGTAGCTGTCATTATCTTGCGTTTATTAGGGAGAGAGAGAGAGAGAGAGAGAGAGGAGAGAGAGAGAGAGAGAGAGAGAGAGAGAGAGAGAGAAAGAGACACCTTACCTTAACTTACAGACCTTACATCTTGTTCGGGTTGCCCCAGGTCCCTCAGTGTGAGGCACCTCTAATGTCTACCAGAGAGTTGCCTGTACATCTTCCGGTATATTTTGCATCTTCCAATCTTGGATGGTCTGGGATGCAGTTTAGATATTTGTCGAGTTTATTCTTAAACACATCTACGCTTACTCCTGATATATTCCTCAGATGAGCTGGTAACATATTGAATAGACGCTGCATTGTTGATGCTGGTGCGTAGTAGATTAATGTCCTGTGTGCTTTCCTTATTTTTCCAGGTAGAGTTTTGGGCACTATTAATCTACATCTGCTTGCTCTTTCGGATATTTTTATCTCCATGATGTTTTCGGCAATTCCTTCTATCTGTTTCCATGCCTGAATTATCATGTAGCGTTCTCTTCTCCTTCCTAAACTATATAATTTTAAAAATTGTAGACTTTCCCAGTAGTCAAGATCCTTAACTTCCTCTAGTCTAGCTGTAAAGAACCTTTGTAAACTCTCTATTTGTGCAATATCCTTTTAATAGTGTGGGTACCATATCCTATTGCAATATTCAAGTGGACTACAAACAAACGTTTTATAAAGCATAATCATGTGTCCAGCTTTTCTTGTTTTAAAGTGCCATAACAACATTCATATTTTGCTTTACATTTTGCCAATAGAATTGCTATTTCATCATTGCATAACATGTTCCTATTCATCATCACACCAAGGTCTTTAACTGCTTCCTTATTTGTGATTGTCTCATTATTAGGTCCCCAATATGCATATAGCTTTCTTTCTCTGTCTCCATAATTTATTGATTCAAATTTATCAGAGTTAAGTACCATCCAATTTACCTCTGCCCAATCATATACTTTGTTAAGGTCTCTTTGTAGTGCGTTACCTATCCTTCATCCCAAAACAAGTTAATTTCTCTACTTATTCTTGTGTCATCGGCGAAACTACTCACTACCGAGTCCTTAACATTACTGTCCATGTCTGCAATCATAATAATAAAAAGCAATGCAGCTACCACCGTACTCGTGGCACACCAGATATTACCTTAGTTTCATCCGATTTCTCATCGTTTGCAAAAACTATCTGTTTTCTGTTGTGTAAAAATTCTTTTAACCATCATCCTACTATGTCCACTATATTATGTTTTCTAATTTTCTTTGCTAATATATTATGATCTACCTTGTCAAAAGCTTTTGCAAAGTCTAGATAAACCACGTCTGTTTCTTTTCCGTTTTTCATATTTTTGTACATGTTCTCACAGTGGACTAACAATTGGGTTTGTGTACCTTTTCTGGGTACAAAACCATGTTGTCCTATATTGAGCAAATTATTTTGTATTAAATGTTTCATAATATTTTTCTTCATTACCCTTTCATACACTTTCATAATATGAGATGCTAGACTCACAGGCCGATAATTTCTTGCTTCTAGTCTTGATCCAATTTTTAAAGTAGGGGTAATATATGCTAATTTGTGCTCATCATAAATCTTGCCTGTATCTACACTTTGTCTTAATAATATTGCAAGGGGCTTTGTGAACTACTTTCATTAACCAAATAGCAGGGACACCATCAGGTCCTGCTGAAGCTCCATTTTTAATTTCATTAATAGCCTGCGCAATATCAGCTTCATTGATATCTATGTCTGATAAATATTCACTATTTTCATCCCTTTTTCTGTATCATTATCTTCATTGTCAATTCTAGGGGTAAATTCTATCTTATATCGTTCTGCCAATATGTTGCATATTTCCTTTTTTTCATTCATTAATCTCCCTTCAATTCTTAGATCCTCTATTTCATTCTTCTTTATTCATCTTTTTCGCATACGAGTACAATAGTTTGGGGTTTGCTTTGATATTTATTAGGGTTTTTTCTTCTTCCAAGTCCCGTTTTTCATTTTCTTTTGATTGTATAATCTTTTGTTCTGCATTTTCCATCTTACTTTTTAGTTCCACCACTTTCCACGCATTTTTTCTTTTGTAAGACCCTTTTTCCACTTTCTGATTTTCTGGAATAAGATCCTTCTGGCTTTTGGTATGCATGACTGATGTTTACTTTTCTTCTTCGGTATATATTTATCCACTATTTTCTCTAATATTTTATATAAGATCTCCGTGTTTACCTGTATATCATCACTTACGATAATATTATCCCAATCTTTGTTTAATTCTTCATTTATTTCTGACCATTTTATATTTTAACTGTAGAAATTGTATTTTCCATATCCTTCCCACTTTTTCATTTCTTTCTTATCTCTGTTTTCACTTGCTTTGGAATGGACTGTTTCTTCTATGACATTATGGTCTGAAATACTCGCATTATGAACTATTATTTCTTTAACATAATTCACCTCGTTCACGATTACTAGGTCTAAAGTATTTTCCTTTCTAGTTGACAGGTGATTTATTTGTTGAATGTTGTATTCTAGTAGCATATCTAATAGCTTTTCGAATTGCCTCTTATGTTCTGCACTACTATTACTTTCTTTTTTTAAATATGTATAAATACAACCACAATATCCTATTCGTCCTTTCCAATCTACGAAACGAAAGCTAAAGTCTTTGGATAGGAGAATAGTCCAGTCCATATGATTTTTACATATATCATCCAATTTTTCCATTGTTGTGTCAAACTCTTTAGTATTACAGGGTCTATATATTACTATGTTCATTAATTTTTCAGATTCAAATTCTACCACATTAGTTCACATTCTGTGTTACTGTATTTCTCATATATTTCTCCTTGTTTTATGTCTTTCCCATATATTGCGGTTCCCCCTTGATTCCTATTTTTCTATCTCATCTATAAGTTTGGAACCCTTTTCTTTGATCATAATTACCAGTCTCTTGGGAATACCAGGTTTCACTTATATTCATTATATCTATTTTCTTTTCAATTTGGGTTAGTTCTTCTAAGTACTCTATTTTTCTTTTTGAGTTACTGGTAACTAAACCCTGCGCATTCATCACTATGATGGTGTTCGTCTTATCTCCTGCATTTAATAAGGATAATAATAAGGATTTTCCCATGTCTCTTTCCTGTTCTGGTATGTTGTTCGTTTCTTCATTTCCAGAAATTCTGACATTAAATAATCCAACTTTTCCTTGATCTTCCTTCATCATACTTATTCATTTTGTATATGAGTCTGCAATTTTCTCCATATCTGCACCATCCCCTAGCATCGTATATACAGTATTTGTCTCTTGAGCTGTATCTTGGAGCTGATGCTTGGAAATTCTTTGCTGACACTCCATATCGCGGTGATGACTTGTTTTTTTCCTTCACCTCATGTTCGTTGGTCCTCTCTTTATTTGTTTCTTTTCTATTTTGGATTTTATTATTTAATTGATTATTTAACTGATTTTGATTCATGGCTACAGGGTGCATATATTTACATTTTTTGTCGAACTTACATCCTTTTCCTTCTTTTAGGTTTTGCATATTTTTGGATGTAGGTCTCTGCAATCATCCTCACAGCCGTCTAGGTATGCACATTTACCATAGATTTCATAGTTGTAACATACCTTTGGATGTTTGTAGTAACATCTTTCACCAAATCTGCAATTTCCTCTTTTCAAAAGGGTGCAGACTTTGTCTTTCTTTTCTATTTTTTCTAAATCTTTCCCATCGGTATGCAGATCCGGGTAAAGCCTCTTCGGGATTTTATTTTGTGTTGTCATGTCGTAATTTATTTCTTCATATGTATGCTGCTTGATTGCCTCATATGTAGTATCTATGAGTATTTCTACATCCATACTCTTGTCTTGCTCTTAATTTTCATTATTCTTTTTCTGTCATTTCAGTTTTGTTTTCTTCTCTTCCATTTTCCTCTTCTTCTTCTTCTTCCTATTCTTCTTCATCTTCTACTATTTGCACATTAAGTCTTGATTTAATAACACTGTCTATCCATGAGAGACATGTTAAGCAAAATACTCTGGTATCCTTACTCGTATTTTGCATGGCTTCAGCACATTGTGGTTGCGTGGGAATGTTACATGCGGAACATTTTCTGATCATGTTTTGTGGATTGACATTGTTTATCTTTTATCCTATTACCACAACCTTACACAGTTTTCATGCTTTTGGCATTCTTTTTCCTATTGCATCAATTATTATTTTCACAATTTTCACCTTAATCATTTTTTTTTTTTTTTGTCAGAATATGTTGATTGATGTAAATTTTCTTCATAAGTCTCTTGACCACTTGAATTTTATTTTGAACTCCTTCAATTATTTTCATGATGTTTTCTGATGATTTATTCCAGTTTGAAGGATCATATCCTTCCAATATGTCTATGAATACTTTTGTATCTTTTTGATTAGGGCTGTTATTGATCTCATAGATGAGAAATGCCCGCTCACTTCCTGTTAACTCATCATATTGCATATCTGCAAGAAGAGCAAGATTTCGCCATCTCCTCCAACAGTTTGAGCTTACTGCCATCTTGATCTGATTTACAAAACTTCACTTGATAAACTAACTTGGTAGATGCTTTATCCTATTTTCACACTAATCTTATCACCGACAATTCACGAACACTTCTAGATATATTTCGTTTTCTAGTCGTATGTTAAACGCGTGATATCGGTTGATTAATCAGACTGTGCACAGGTACGTCTCACCAAGCAAAATGGCATTACTCGAGAGAGAGGGAGAGAGAGAATGCTTGTGTGTAATGGTTACATTATCAAATTGGAATATATAGGAAATCCTTATTTCTTTTAGAAAATTGGAATACGATTTTACGAAAGAGAGAGAGAGAGAGAGAGAGAGAGAGAGAGAGATGTACTGTCAGGACATTAGCAAAATGTTTAGGAAGTGCTTATTTCTTTCAGAAGTTTGTAGTATAAGGAGAGACTAAAATTTTAATGTTCAAGAAGTGTTTATTCCTTTCAGGATATCCGGATTCTTTTTTTCTATTATGCATAGCCTTGATATCAACACAAATCTGGTTCAAGGAGAGAGAGAGAGAGAGAGAGAGAGAGAGAGAGAGAGAGAGAGAGAGAGAGAGAGAGAGAGACGGGGGCGGGGGGGTGTTTGTAGCATCAGGACAGACTCAAATAGAAATGTTTAGGAAGTGATTATTTCTTCTAGAATACCCGGATACTTCTTTTATGAGAGAGAGAGAGAGAGACAGAGACAGAGAGAGACAGACAGACAGACAGACAGACAGACAGAGACAGAGACTCCCAATCCTCCCCATATCGTAACATACATACATACAGACAGATCACCAGACGAGATCACTTTTCTTCTAATGGAAATTCAGTTAGCACTGAAAATAACACAATAAAGGTAATCATGCCACAACGGAAGTTGCTTGTTTTAATGATACTTTACGAGAATGGCTTTAAGGAAACCGTAATCATCTGTCAACCGTATCCAGATGCGAAAATGTGTAACCTAGCGATCCTTGAAACAATCGCCATAATTCATGCAAGATAAAGATCGGGAAAGTTATCACTCTTTGTCGAGAAAGTGTCAAAGATTTGAAAGGACTCATTCATCATTTTCTGTAGTAATCGAATAAGTCTGAAACAAAACATACTACAGACTTAAGATTTTTTCATTCTTACAAAATCTAGATATTTTTGTGGTACTCAATCGGAAATTCCATTTCTGTTTTTTTTTTTTTTTCTCTCAAACTGATTAATGACTTTTCCTGCTTCGGTTTCTTTGTGTAATTTTGTCTTTTTTATACGATGAAGGTTTTGCATAATGAATGTGTCTCTGAATTTATGCAAGCTGTGTAGATATATCTACACTGATGGGATAATGAAGGAAAAACTAAAGTGAAAAAATGTATATCTAATCTTTGCAGCAATACTAGCAAAAAATTTCTATTTCAAAATTCATCTAAATAAAAAGTAGAACTTCAAAGACAAAATTTATAAGGTAAAGGATCTGTTATGAAATATAGATACAGAGAATATTCACGAATCACAAAAATATTATTATTATTATTATTTAGTTATCTATTTTTTTTTTTTTTTTTTTTTTTTTTTTTTTTTTTTTTTTTGTTTTTTTTTTTTTTTTTTTTTTGGGGGGGTTTTTGCTCCTATCACAGTCCTCCAATTCGACTGGGTGGTATTTATAGTGTGGGGTTCCGGGTTGCGGAATCCATCACTTTTCTTACTATGTGCGCCGTTTCTAGGATCACACTCTGCTGGATGGGTCCTGGAGCTGCTTCAGCCGCTAGTTTTTCTAGATTAGAGGCTGAAGTTTTATTTTTTTTTTTCTCTCTCTCTCTCTATCACAGTCCTCCAATTTGACTAAGTGGTTATTTATAGTGTGGGGTTCCGGGTTGCATCCTGCCTCCTTAGGAGTCCATCACTTTTCTTACTATGTGTGCCGTTTCTAGGACTGCATCCTGCCTCCTTAGGAGTCCATCACTTTTTATACTATGTGTGCCGTTTCTAGGATCACACTCTTCTGCATGAGTCCTGGAGTTACTTCAGCCTCTAGTTTTTCTAGATTCCTTTTCAGGGATCTTGGGATCGTGCCTAGTGCTCCTATGATTATGGGTACGATTTCCACTGGCATATCCCATATCCTTCTCATTTCTATTTTCAGATCTTGATACTTGTCCATTTTTTCCCTCTCTTTCTCTTCAACTCTGGTGTCCCATGGTATTGCGACATCAATGAGTGATACTTTCTTCTTGACTTTGTCAATCAACGTCACGTCTGGTCTGTTTGCACGTATCACCCTATCCGTTCTGATACCATAGTCCCAGAAGATCTTTGTGTGATCGTTTTCTATCACTTCCTCAGGTTGGTGCTCGTACCACTTACTACTGCAAGGTAGCTGATGTTTCTTGCACAGGCTCCAGTGGAGGGCTTTTGCCACTGAATCATGCCTCTTTTTGTACTGGTTCTGTGCAAGTGCCGGGCATTCGCTTGCTATGTGGTTTATGGTTTCATTTTTCGTATTGCACTTCCTACATATGGGAGAGATGTTATTTCCGTCTATCGTTCTTTGAACATATCTGGTTCTTAGGGCCTGATCTTGTGCCGCTGTTATCATTCCTTCAGTTTCAGTATATTTCTGGGTCTTCGTCTACTGTTATTAGTCCTTCTTCCCATGCACTCTTTAGCCACTCGTCTTCACTGGTTTTCAGATATTGCCCTAGTGCTCTTTTCTCAATGTTGACGCAGTCCTCTATACTTAGTAGTCCTCTCCCTCCTTCCTTTCGTGTTATGTATAGTCTGTCCGTATTTGCTCTTGGGTGTAGTGCTTTGTGTATTGTCATCTGTTTACCTGGTTTTTCTGATCTATGCTGCGGAGTTCTGCCTTCGTCCATTCCACTATTCCTGCGCTGTATCTGATTACTGGCACTGCCCATGTGTTTATGGCTTTTATCATATTTCCGGCGTTGAGTTTTGACTTGAGTATCGCCTTGAGTCTCTGCATGTATTCTTTCCTGATCGTGTCCTTCATCTCTTGGTGTTTTATATCCCCTACTTCCATTATTCCCAGGTATTTGTATCCTGTCTCATCTATGTGTTTGATGTTGCTCCCATCTGGTAGCTTTATCCCTTCAGTTCTCGTTACTTTGCCTTTTTGTATGTTGACTAAGGCGCATTTTTCTATTCCAAACTCCATCCTGATGTCCCCAGATACAATCCTTACAGTCCTGGATTAGGGTATCTATTTCCTTGATGCTCTTACCATACAGCTTGATGTCGTCCATGAACAGCAGATGGTTGATTCTGTTGCCACTTTTCTTGAGTTGGTACCCACCATCCATCTTCTGTAGTACTTTTGTCATGGGAATCATGGCTACTACGAAGAGTAGTGGGGACAGTGAGTCGCCCTGGAAGATCCCTCTCCTGATATTAACCTCTGCTAGTCTTATTCCAGAGCTTGTAAGTATTGTATTCCAGTTGCGCATTGTATTTTTGAGGAAGATGATGGTGTTTTCCTCTGCCCATATATTTTTGCAGGCATTCTATTAGCCATGTGTGTGGTATCATGTCGAAGGCTTTCTTATAGTCTATCCTGCCACCATGCTTAGGTTGGTTTTCCTTCTCCTACTGTTCTTCATTACCATTTTGTCTATCAGGAGCTGGTCCTTTGTGCCCCTACACTTCCTTCTGCAGCCTTTCCTCTGGTTGGGGATGGTGTTTGTCCCCTCTAGGTAGTTGTATAGCCTTTCACTGATGATACCTGTTAGTAACTTCCACATTATTGGTAGGCAGGTGATAGGCCTGTAGTTACTGGCTATATTTCCCTTACTCTTGTCTTTTTGTACTAAGGATGTTCTTCCTGTGGTCATCCATTTGGGTGCTTGGTGATTTGTGATACAATGCTGGAGCTGTTCTGCTATTCGTGGGTGTAGGGCCTTGAAGTTTTTGAGCCAGTATCCATGGACTTCATCGGGACCTGGGGCCTTCCAGTTTGGCATTTTCTTTAGTTGGTGTCTGACTGTGTCTGTCGTGATCTCTGTGAATCTTTGTTTTATTCTCCCTGTTTCTTCTTCCTTGACTTCCTGGAGCCATGTTGCATGTTTTTTGTGTGATACCGGGTTGCTCCATATGTTTTCCCAGAGTCTCTTACTTGGTTCGGCTTCAGGAATTTCTGGGTGGTTGTCTTCCCCTCTTAGTTGGCTGTATAGTCTTTTCTGGTTGGTTCCGAATAGTTTGTTCTGTTGGTATACCCTTATTCCTGTTCATGTACCGTTGGATCTTATGTGCTTTGGCCTTAAGCCTCTGTTTTACATCTTCTATTGTGTGTTTTAGTCCCCTCTCTGTACTTTGTATTTCTCGTTGAGTTCCTCCCTTGTTTTCTTGCTTTTTAGCCTTTTTTCTGCCATCTCTTTCAGTTTACTCAAGTCAGATCTCATCACCATGATTTGCTTTTCCAGGCGCCTTTTCCAAGGAGGTTGCTGTTTTGGTTTCTGTTGGGTTGGTTGTGTTGGTGGCGTTGGTGTTCGTGTCCTCATCAGTTCTGCTACTAATCTTGCTCCTGCATATACCAAGTTATTTGTTTCTGTGATACTGGTGGTGTGTATTATGCCTATTATTATTATTATTATT
>NC_087209.1:49635469-49652969 GCF_015104395.2 Macrobrachium nipponense
CGGAAAATTTTAACATATTCCACCCAACAGTCGACGACAATGCGAACACATTTCTCATGAAGCGCTCATCTGTATGCGTCCAAAATATTCCCAGGAGGAATGTCTGTATAATATATATTCTGAGGGTTGAGCTACTGTAAGTTTTAAGTGTGTCTCTGTTATTTTATAGCTGAAGATCCACCTTGAAATTTAACGGGTAATTGGATGAGGAAATGAGTTTGCCAACAGAAGGGCCAAGAGGGGAGAGAGAGAGAGAGAGAGAGAGAGAGAGAGAGAGAGAGAGAGAGATGGAAGTCCGTATGTGTAGCAAGTCTCATATTCTTTATTACTATTGACAACTCTATGTCTGTGGACAACTTTGAGACAACTCTTTCTTTTGTAAGCATCATTTTATCCTGTCAATGTCTTTAGGTTTCCTGATTGCTTGCAATCGTCATCATCCTTTTGCCATTACATGGTCGATCCATTTGGAAATTCTAGAGATAGATATCTCTAGTTCTTGAACGAGGCAATCTTCGACTTGCCAGTGAAATCTAATCGTGCCTTGTATCGTAGAATATGGATTAGACGATTTTCATAAGAGAAACATCCAAGTCCTTTATGAAAATAAGAGTATATAGTGAATATTGTCTCTTACTTATGTATCAAATTGAACTGATTATTCAATTATCTTCAAGCCCTAATCAATAAAAAACGTCACGGAGAGTTATTTTTGCAGGAGAAAAGATTCCTTTTCGTTGTACCTTTGGGGAAAATAACAGTGGCACCTGAATAGAATATTATGACGAGGGAATAGCCAATTAGGAACAGCTTTTAAGAATTTCCCGTATCATTCGCTTTCAACAAAAACCTTCAATGGGTAATCAAGTTCGTATATGCTCACCTTTAACATCAGCAAGATTCCCTTAGTGGAAACAAGAACTCTCTCTCTCTCTCTCTCTCTCTCTCTCTCTCTCTCTCTCTCTCCTCTCCATTTTTAGAATCATATACAATTGCTAAAATCTATTTCCCACTACCTTCTGTTGCTTCTTTCTAATGAACACCTTAATATTCCTTGGATGCTTGAATTTCAAGTCAGTGGCCCACTGTAATGGGCTTGTTCCATATGAACATGGTTCATCTTCTGTATAATAATGATAATAATAATAATAATAATAATAATAATAATAATAATAATCCATAATGATAATAATAATAATAATAATAATAATAATAATAATAATCCATAATAATAATAATAATAATAATAATAATAATAATAATAGTGTAGCTGTCTCAACGGTATTAAATTTATATAGAATCTTTTCAATTCTTCTCATGTTCTTTTTTCCCATCAGCATGTAGCTGATATATCAGGTTTCCTAAGGACCTACAAAGATTTCAGTTGTTTTAGGTTTATTTCCTCTAAAGTGTCGACAGCGCACAGGCAGTCATTTATGAGAGTTTAGTAATAGTAATATATTAATAATAATAATAAATATTTAAGAATTTTTAGGAAGAGCGTTGTATATACGTGAATACACACACACACATACACACACCCGAATATTCTAGATATGGAAAAATGTAGTGTCACATTATCCACAACGGATAATAATGCATGAATTCCAGTACTAATCTTTTATGACATTTGAAAAGCGAAAGCTCAATAGATAATATGTGTCTTAGATTAATGTCCCAGCCTGGAACATCACTCTCATAGGAATATCCAAAGAAAATTTAAAGAATAATTAGTCAAATTCTCATTAATAAAGTCAGCGGCAACATTAATATTGAAAAATTTAAAGCTAGAATTAAATTTCTTTTGACACTTGAGTTTGGATGTCAGGTTTTTGTACTAGTAAAAATATTTCCCAAACTTCCTTCCTGTAGTCATAGGAAGCATAGGAGCATATTTTATAAAAAGAAAAAAAAAAACTGTTTCTGTGTAAATGCTTTTTTATATATATTCACATAAATATATATATATATATACATACATATATATATATATATATACATATATATATATATATATATATATATATATATATATATTCATACATATATATATATAGATATATATATATCTATATATATATATATATATATATATATATAATATATATATATATATATATATATATATATATATATATAATATAATGAGTTTATGTATGTGTGACGGTACTTACTCTTCGCACACAGCTCTAAGGTAACGTGCACCGATTTGGAGGCTGTAAATTGGGGAAATAGGGGTATATAAATTTTCTTACCTCTGCTGAATGTTCTCACTCTGGAATTAGCTAAAAGGTGATAATTTTGGAATAAATTAAATTGATGTGTCCTTATACATGTTTATTCTTCGCTAGGGGTTCTTATAAATTTTCCACCAATGAGTTTCTGGGCTCTTGGACTAATAAAACTTCTTTCTTTGAAAGGCACTTGTTGCAATTATGAGTCTATAGGCACGAGGGAAATTTACTGAGTATTAATTGTCACTTATCACTGTCTATTGATTGATTCGTACACCACACTTTGCACTTATTCTTCTTCTCTGGATTCTTCTGTCTTTCTCTCTCTCTGTCTGCTGCTGCGCCACTCGTTCTTCCCTCGGTTCCCCTCTTTCTTTTTGTCTTCTCTTGTCTTCTCTGTTCTCTTCTCCCTTCCTCTCTCTTTGTCTGGCCTTTTTATTAGGATGATATCTTCTTAGCACCGCCTTTGGATTTTGGATTTTGACTGGGTGTGGCATCTTCTGAAAGACTTCTTGTGTCTGAGTGGGTACAGACTTTATACAAAACCGCCTTCCTGTCAAATTTTCTGTAGTGATTCGTAGACTCTAAATTAGGAAACGCCTCCTGCTTGATGTCTTGGCTTCTTGGGGGTGTTTCCCTTTGGTAACCTCATAGGTCATTCGTTGATACCCCTTTTTGGCCTGTCTTATGACCGGCACTCATGGCTTTGATTCGGCAAGACTAGAGGCCTATCCTTGGAAGGGGTGGAGCTTAGATTTTCACACGATCCACCTGTGATGGTAATTGCTTCATAGCAAAGGAAGATAAAGGAAAGGAGAGCGCATTTTCGAGAAGTTCGACAGCAAGAAGGCTTTCGCGCCCGTGTTGGAGGCGCCGTTTCTCGCGGCTGTTCTGGAATCGTCGGGCGTGTTGTGGAGCGCATCACGCACCAATGTGTCAGGAGAAATGCCGTGTTTTCTGATGCAATACCTCGTCTAGATTTATCCAGGGAGTCCTAGTAAACTCGGGAGTCTGTGACGCTCGCCGTAAGCTCTGCCCCCAGAGTGCCGTATAAATACGACGGACGGAGGGGAGAGAAGAGAGATCGTAAAAGAGAGACTCCAGTTAGTCACAGAGAGATATCCTCAGTAAGAGCCACCGATCAGATTATCAATGAGAGATCAGCAGCTGCAGAGATCATCCAAGAGAGATAAGAGAAAAAGGAACCGATGAAGGATCAGGAAAAAAGTTGCTCGAGAGTTGGTTGGATACTGGTCTAATCGTCTTCAGGAGTGGACGACCGGGTTGTCTATACGTTGAGCAGACTCCGGAGAAGAAAAGGGGGGAGTTCCTGCCTTACAAGTAAACTATTTTCTGCAATACAGAGTCGAGAGAACGTCTGCAATTGCCACTCTCCTTTTGTGAAGCCACTGCTTCGAGTCACTAAACCGGCCCGCAAGTATTTGAATTACCTCGCTGTTCCCCCAGTTCATGCAGTGTAAGAGTCTATCTTTTTATGTAAATAGGAGATACCATTCTGCATTTACCTTTGTTAGTAAGCATGTAAATAAACTTTTGTTGTTTTAGTGTTTCTTTCCATATTCGTATCCCCAGTTTCAACTGTTGGTGTTGAAATATTTTTTCTTTTATTATTATTATTATTTCATATCGAACCTGAAGCGGACCTCTCTCAGAGGCCGTGACATTGTGTCGACCTTTGCCAGGATATTTCGACACCGTAACATTGTGGCGACCTTGCCTAGGCTATCAACACTTTAACAGTTTGAAACAGGGAAAATATAGAAAGAATCAGGATGAATGAGATGGTGAAAGAGTTTATTGAGTCAGGTAAGCTCCTAGGTCTAGAGGGGAATGATCTCCGTGAGTAAGTTGAAAGGAAAGAAAGGGAAAAGTATGAGAGAGACGAAAGAGCGGCTGAGAGAGAGGAGAGGGCAGCTGAGAGAGAGGAAAGAGCAGCTGAGAGAGAAATGCTGCAACAAGAAAGAGAGAAAGAACGTATGCATGAGTTGGAAATTGCTCGCTTGAGGGAAAGTACTCGTAACAGTCGGTCAGGCGATAACGAAAACGAAACTGATAGGTTAGGTATGAGCACAGTGCTAAAATTAGTACCAAAGTTTGATGAAGAAGATGTTACGACATATTTTATGTGTTTTGAGAAGTTAATGGAACGAGTAGGTTCTCCTAAAGAAACATGGACTTTATATTTGCAATCAGTTTTGTGTGGTAGGGCGCTTACTGTGTATAGTTGCATGTCTAAGGAGGAATGTGATAATTACGATGTCATGAAAGAAACTGTTCTTAGCGCGTATAGGCTAGTACTGGAGGCATACCGTAAAAAATTTAGAAATTTGAGAAAGGATGAAAATATTACGTATGTAGAATACGGTAAGAAGTTAGATAGGCTGTTTTGTGATTGGTTAACTTCTGCTAAGGTTGAGGATTTTGACGGTTTGAAGAACTTAGTGTTGTTAGAAAACTTCAAGGATAACGTATCCCCTGAGATTAAGCTTTATATAGAGGATAGGCGAGAAGTATCTTTTGCAGGAGCAACTAGGCTAGCTGACGAATATAGTCTAACTCATAATTTGAGTGTCAGTAAGAAACGAAATGATCCTTCGTCTGGTAGGTACAAAGCAGTAAAGGTTTCAGTCCTAGTAATAGCAATGCGAGTAAAAGTGACTATTCCTGTTATACTGCAGAAAACCTGTCATACGTCTAAGGTTTGTAAGAGTGAAATGGCATCTAGTGGCTCAGAATTAACTTGTTTGCCGATGTAAGGGAAAGGGAAAGGGCACTTAGCGAGAATTGTGCAGTAGAAGGAAGGACGGTAAGAAACCAGTGTCTCTAGTTAACCTTTCATCAAGTAGGAATGATGTGATGAGAGAAACTAGGAAAATATTTGGTGAATTTCTGTCGGAAGGCATAGTTTCCTCTCTTGGAGGAGTAGATTCGAGAGAAGTAGTCTTGCTTCGAGACACAGGGGCTGCTGTCTCACTGATAAGAAGTGAGGTGTGTGCCGAACAGGCAGAAATCATATGGAAGAGAAAGTCATGTTAGGTGGATTTCCTAAAACTTGTGTTCTTTGTCCTTTGTTGAAGTTGAATTTAGAAAGTCAGGTAGTGTCAGGAGAAGTAAAACTTGCAGTTATGAACAGTTTGCCCATCGAAGGCGTTGACATTATTGTTGGTAACGACTTAGCTTTATCCAAGAATGTGAATCCTGTTGTGAGGAATATTCCAGTGCCTGAAATGATAGTAACTAGGTCGGGTTTAGATACAGACATGCACTACTGTCATAATTTGTTCGTGGATTCGAACGTGAGTAAGTTCGGGGATTCGAACGAGAGTAAGTTCGTGGATTCGAACGAGAGTAAGTTCGTGGATTCGAACAAGAGGGAGTTCATGGATTCGAATGTGAGTAAGTTTGTGGATTCGAACGTGAGCAAGTTCGTGGATTCGAACGAGTGTGATAGAGGTAGAGAGGTTGATCTTGGCATGAGTGTGGCTGAGAGACCGGACTCTGTCGATGTTGACAGTGATAGCCAAACGGAAGGCGTAGCTGTCGAGAGTAACGTAGTAAATGTACCTGTATCTAGTCCTAGTTACGGTGATGAATTAGGCTCTAACGTTTTGGATAAGGATGAGCTAGTCAAGTTGCAGAAAGAGGATGAGGCACTAACCCGAATTTTTTAATGTGAGCTGGATGATGATCTCGATGATGTGTGTAAGGAAACTTTTTGTGTAAAGGACAAAGTTTCGTGTCATGTTTGTTTTAAGTCAGGTAGTGAAGGGGGAATCACAGAAAAATTCGTAGTTTCTAGGAAGCTTCATGAATTAATTTTGAAGTTAGCACTTGATGATCAAGGACATTTGGGAAAATAAAACTTTCAATTGTATTAGTAGGGCGTACTTTTGGTCTAAGATGAAAAATGACGTGAAGAGATATGCTTTAAGCTGTCATGACTATCAAATTGCCGGGAAACCGATTCATGTAATTCCAAGAGTTCAGTTGTGTAATATTCCTTCAGTAGGCTTATCTTTTGATAATGTAATTATAAATATGTTCGGAACTTTGCCTAGAAGTAAGAGTAGAGTTGATTGCATAACTAATCTTGAGTATTATAAAAACAATCTAATGATGTTTGGCAGCTTGAGGAGGAGAACAGAAGCGCTTGGCACTTAGCGAAAGAAAACCCGAACGGAAGTCAAGGGGAAACTGAAGGAAAACCTGATCCTAGAGCAAAAGAGAGAAGTTTGTGTGTAAGAGATAAAGTTTTAGTACTAGTCCAGAAAGAAGGTTCATCTTTATCTCATAATTTCGACGGTCCTTTTTTCAGTTTTAGAGAAGAGGGGAAATATACATTATAAAATTAATGTGGGTAAGAGTAGAGCAAAGGCAGTGAATGTAAATTTGCTTCAGAATTATAAACAATGCCCCGTGCCGTGGCCTCCGCCCGTGTAACAGTGTTACTGAGTGAGATTAGTTTTGAGAAAAAACACAAGAGGTGTTTTAGTATTTATAAGTTGTAATCAGAGTTCAGAAAACGGAAATAGTAAGAGAGAAGGATGATGTTATAGCAGTAGCCTCTAGAGATTTTTCTCAGCATGAGTAGCCTAATCGTTTTCTGTTATTGCACGAGTGAGTGTGTGTGGAGAAGCGTGCGTGTTTGACTGTATTAAAGCTTTATTCAGAATTGTTTCCCCGCTGTTTAATTCTTGCTTCTCTTTAGAAAAAATAATAAAATCAGTTGATTTCATTTTTTTCTCTTTTGGGGGGGCGTGTGATGGTAATTGCTTCATAGCAAAGGAAGATAAAGGAAAGGGGAACGCATTTTCGAGAAGTTCGGCAGCAAGAAGGCTTTCGCGCCCGTGTTGGAGTCGCCGTTTCTTGCGGCTGTTCTGGAATCGTCGGGCGTGTTGTGGAGCACAACACGCGCCAATGTGTCAGGAGAAATGCCGTGTTTTCTGATGCAATACCTCGTCTAGATTTATCCAGGGAGTCCTAGTAAACTCGGGAGTCTGTGACGCTCGCCGTAGGCTCCACCCCCAGAGTGCCATATAAATGCGACGGACGGAGGGGAGAGAAGAGAGATCGTAAAAGAGAGACTCCAGTTAGTCACAGAGAGATATCCTCAGTAAGAGCCACAGATCAGATTATCAATGAGAGATCAGCAGCTGCAGAGATCATCCAAGAGAGATAAGAGAAAAAGGAACCGATGAAGGATCAGGAAAAAAGTTGTTCGAGAGTTGGTTGGATACTGGTCTAATCGTCTTCAGGAGTGGACGACCGAGTTGTCTATACGTTGAGCAGACTCCGGAGAAGAAAAGGGGGGAGTTCCTGCCTTACAAGTAAACTATTTTCTGCAATACAGAGTCGAGAGAACGTCTGCAATTGCCGCTCTCCTTTTTTGAAGCCACTGCTTCGAGTCACTAAACCGGCCCGCAAGTATTTGAATTACCTCGCTGTTCCCCAGTTCATGCAGTGTAAGATTCTATATTTTTATGTAAATAGGAGATACCATTCTGCATTTACCTTTGTTAGTAAGCTTGTAAATAAACCTTTGTTGTGTTAGTGTTTCTTTCTATATTCGTACCCCCAGTTTCAACTGTTGGTGTTGAATTTTTTTATTATTATTATTATTATTATTATTATTATTATTATTATTATTATTATTATTATTCTTATTATTATTATTATTATATTCATTCATATCGAACCTGAAGCGGACCTCTCTCAGAGGCCGTAACATTGTGTCGACCTTTGCCAGGATATTTCGACACCGTAACACCATCTTTGAAACAAGGAAGCCTTGAATTTCCCTTGGTTATATTAAACAGAAGGCTCTTGAGAAGGTCCACCTTGAATTAGTTCTCCGACGCTCGAAGTGTCACAAATGTCGGGCGCGCCAGAGAGTCACTTAATCTTTGGAGATGAGGCGTATAGAGTTTTTGGGGATATACAAGCCCGATGCCTGACGGCTAAGAGGCCTGGTCGTTTTGGGTCAAGTAACGCGATCCTTCTCTAAAATAAAATCATTATTTTATTTCATTCTTTTTCCCTTTTCTTTCTTATTATCCGTGCCTTTTCTTAAGTACTTTTAAATTAATGCCTTTTGGAATAATTTCCTTAATTCCTTAACAACACTGTAACATATGTACCTGTGTGCGTGTGTATGGGCATGTATGTGTAAAACATGAAAATCTTCTAAAAGTCTATTTGTGGATCACTCCTTTCTCCAATCTATTGATAACAATTTAGTACAAATCATTGTACAAATTATTGGCTTCATTATTCATCACTGCCAGAACAACTCTTAACTATTTCAAACTCTTACCATCGCATCGAGTGAACATGAACGAATATATAACATTACATTATTTAAAGTACTCTTTTGAAAAAATTTGACAACCCAAAAATAGCATTGCTTTCACGAATCCGTGATTTCATGTTTTCTGACAAAACAATTGAACTGGATGAGTTTCAGCAAAAATATATGGTAGGGGTGTGGTTGGGGGGGAAGGGTGAAGAGTTTCCAATCCTGCGATTTGCAGAATGGCGCCAAATCATAAAAATGGTATTTATTTATATATATGTATATTTGTTGGTTATAGCGTGGGAAAATGCACATGTCGTATTTGCGAGCATAGAAGTATTTTCGGATCTGGCAGATATATATTCGATTCCTGTCAATAACAGCGTATTTTCTATTTATTTTTTTTTATCATTGCGGCGTGTTCGGTACGGTGTTGACGTACCACCTCGGTGGCCGCGAGTTCGATTCTCGGGCATTCAATTGAGGTGTTGGAGATGTGTATTTCTGGTGATGGAAGTTCACACTCTCGACGTGGTTCGGAAGTCACGTAAAGCCGTTGGTCCCGTTGCTGAATAACCACTGGTTCCATGCAACGTAAAACACCATACAAACAAAAAGGAATATGCTTTCTGATATTAACTAAGTAGTTAGTTCACGTATTGGTGCATATATTGGGGTGTTGCCTTGCGATAATATTCGCAATGTATCGGTTTGTATACATCACATCTTAGACAAGAATCATGTCCGTGATGATATTTCTTCTAAGTGTCCATCTATCGTAGGTAGATTTTAGTCGATAAACACATAGTACAAAAATAAGATATATTCTTCTATCTTACATCGTGGAGAGATGCAAAAAAGGATTTGATAGGTCTTCCAGCGAAGAGTGCTAGTTGAAGTCTGCTCTACAATTCTGTTGCGAGTACATTAGTCGAGTGACATATTTCACAATGTTACACAAACACACGAGTATGCGGATCTAGGTCTGTGACATAGGCACAGGCTATCATGATAACGTCAACATGTATTTTGCCAATGGGGCATTGGTTGGCGTTACCTTTTAAACTGATGATCCAAGTGTATTCAAATGAAGATGTGATGCAACGCCAATTCAAGGCGATGTCATCTATTCCCTAATTAATATTTAGGAATATTGCAAGACCCTACTAGACTACAGTAGTCATCATATTAACACAACAACATATTGCTTCTCATAGAATGACGTAATACATTCTATTTATCATGTAATTATTACACATATACACACTCGCTGATTTCTCCGTAGGGGGTTAGAGCCGTCAGTGCCCCTCATTTCGTGCAATGTAGGCATTACTTAAGGTTCTTTGCAGCGTCCCTTCGGCCCCTAGCTGCAACTACTCTCATTCCTTTAACTGTATCCCCGTTCATATTCTCTTTCTTCCATTGTTTCATTGTACAACTGCTTTGAGGTTTTCTTCCTGTTACGCCTTTCAAACTTTTTACTGTCAATTTCCGTTTCAGCGATGAATGGCCTTAGTTGCCCCAGTGCTTAGCATAATGCCAAATTCTATATATATATATATATATATATATATATATTTATAGATATATATATATATATATATATACAGTATATATAATATGTATATATATATATAATCGAATGAAACACTCGCTGGTCTCAACTTGGATCGGTTACCAGTAACAAAAGTTTCAAACTTGAACATTTAATGTAAATGATCACCCTTACTAGGAACATTGTCACACACTAATTGCAAATTCAGTGAGTTATTCTAAGTCTTTATGTATTCGTACTGTATCATTTCATTTCGATATTAAGATTTTTATCTTAATCTCTACTGTTCAAGAAAACTACTACCGTTTTTAAGAACCAGGATTCTAGTAGTCAAATAAAATTTTGTTTGCATTTCACTGATAGATTGCTTTTGCACTCTCCTAAACTATGTCAGTTAAGTGCAAGCTGTTTTGTAGCCTTGATTTTTCACAAATATTTCACTGATGTTACTTCACTATGAGGTAAATGAAACCTAAGACTTTACTGTTTTTTACTTATTTAAACGCGAAAAAACAATAGTTGATTGTTGTATTTATACGCTTCCAACATCGAAATATAGGAAAATTAAATTTTTTTGTTTTTTTTGAAGGAATATGCTCACTCAACTTATTTAATTACAGGCCATATACACTTCTAACATCTGATATATAAACAACTATCAATTTTATGTAAGAAATACACTCACTTTGTTCACCGAAAACTATGTTTTCTTAGTACTGAAACAAATATAAAGATTACAATTCCTTAAAGAAAGTTAAATTTCCTTAAAACTGAAACGAATAAAGATTAGAATTCTTCTTTGACAAAAGTTACATTTCCCTAGAATCATTCTGAAGCAAATAAAGATTAGAATTATTTCACAAAAGTTACATTTCTATAGAACTAAAACAAAAAAAGATTAGAATTCTTTAACAATAGTTACATTTCCCCAGAACTCAAAACGAATAAACAGATAGAATTCATTAAGAAAAGTTACATTTCGCAGGAACTGAAACAAAAAATGATTAGAATTTCCTAAGAAAAGATAAACAAATAAAGAGTAGAATTCCTTAATATAAGTTACATTTCCCCAGAACTGAAACAAGTAAAATCAGTAGACCAAAAACCCTTATTTCAATTGGCATTCAAGAAATAAAAATAACCGAGGGTTCCTTCCCAGCAGCAAAGTATCTTCCCCCTAGTTTTCCTCCCTCGCCAGATGCACAGAATTTATGTCTATATTACGTGCTTGTATTCATGAATGGACGTTTAGGGATAAACGGGATATATTTCCCCTAGTTCTTCCCCGGCTCTTCGAAAACGTCGAATTTATGCATGTATTACGTGCCTGTATTCATAAATGTGGGTTTACTCGTCAAGAGGCGATATTTCTAATTCGAGTGGGTAGTTTCGGCTCAGGGGGACAGAAATCGTTGTGAAATTGTGGGTTAAAATCTCCGGTGGGGGGAAGGGCGTGTTTTAATGGTCCTTGTAAGTATTGGTATGTTTAACCCATAAAGATGCTTATAATTAAGTGGATGTTTTTAATGGCAACCGAATTCCCCTTAAACACACACACACAAACACACACACGCACCTCCACCACACGTCTCTCATTCCCATACGCATCCATCTCATTTCTTTCCTTTTTTATTTATGCCTGTTTTGAATTAGAAAAGTCTACCAAAAGCACTTCAATAGGAAATGTGTTATAAAGACGCCAAAAACCTCTTTAGGAAATGTGTTATAAAGACGTCAAAAACCTCTTTAGGAAATGTGTTATAAAGACGCATATCTCCAAATAATACTTTTAAATCCACTCACCAGAAGACAGACCAGCAAACATTACAAACATCTTTTAATTTTAAACCAGATGTTAATACAAAAGTACCAAATAAACAGTTTTTTTAACAGAAGAAACGAAACAATGTTATTCCAGGTGAAAAAGAGAAGGTCTGGAACAATATTTCAAGCGAAAGGGTAAAGGTTTGGAACAATATCTTACGCGTCTGGAAAGGCCTGGATATAGATGCAGGAAAATACCGAAGAATGATGATCCTGGAAAACCAGTCCCTCAGAATTTCCAGTCCTTTCGTGGGCGTGGCAAAATAACTCTCCTGGAAACAGTGACCAAGAGACCGCGTCAGGAACTGGAAGAGATTAGAGACAAACTGGAAAAGAAACTATAAACTAAATTTATGAAGGAAAACGCTTCAGAAAAGGGAATTATGTAATAATAATTCCTACATTGTGTTGTAACGTGAAAGGATGCTGGCCTTTGTAGCTGTCATTATCTTGCGTTTTATTAGAGATGAGAGAGAGAGAGAGATGATGAGGAGAGAGAGAGAGAGAGAGATGAAGCAATTGCTGTGTAATGTTTACATTATCAAATTGGAATATTTAGGAAATCCTTATATCTTTTGGAAAATCGGAATACGATTTTACGAGAGAGAGAGAGAGAGAGAGAGAGAGAGAGAGAGAGAGAGAGAGAGAGAGTTGTACTGTCGGGACATTAGCAAAATGTTTAGGAAGTGCTTATTTCTTTCAAAATATCCGGATACAGCTTTTACGAGAGAGAGAGAGACCTTACCTTACAGACCTTACATCTTGTTCGGGTTGCCCCAGGTCCCTCAGTGTGAGGCACCTCTAATGTCTACCAGAGAGTTGCTAGTACATCTTCCGGTATATTTTGCATCTTCCAATCTTGGATGGTCTGGGATGCAGTTTAGATATTTGTCGAGCTTATTCTTAAACACATCTACGCTCACTCCTGATATATTCCTCAGATGAGCTGGCAACGCATTGAATAGACGCTGCATTATCGATGCTGGTGCGTAGTGGATTAATGTCCTGTGTGCTTTCCTTATTTTTCCTGGTATAGTTTTGGGCACTATTAATCTACCTCTGCTTGCTCTTTCTGATATTTTTAGTTCCATGATATTTTCTGCTATTCCTTCTATCTGTTTCCATGCCTGAATTATCATGTAGCGTTCTCTTCTCCTTTCTAGACTATATAATTTTAAGAATTGTAGTGTCTTTCCCAGTAGTCTAGGTCCTTAACTTCTTCTATTCTAGCTGTAAAGGACCTTTGTACACTCTCATTTGTGCAATATCCTTTTGATAGTGTGGGTACCATATCATATTGCAATATTCAAGTGGAACTACGAACATATGTTTTATAAAGCATAATCATGTGTTCAGCTTTTCTTGTTTTGAAGTGCCGTAACAACATTCCCATTTTTGCTTTACATTTTGCCAACAGAGTTGCTATTTGATCATTGCATAACATGTTCCTATTCATCATCACACCAAGGTCTTTAACTGCTTCCTTATTTGTGATGGTCCTCATTATTAGGTCCCTTATATGCATATAGCTTTCTTTCTCTGTCTCCATAATTTATTGATTCATTTCAAATTTATCAGAGTTAAAATACCATCCTATTTACCTCTGCCCAATCATATACTTTGTTAAGGTCTCTTTTTGTAGAGGCGTTCCTATCTTCATCACAAGTAATTTCACTACTTATTCTTGTGTCATCTGCGAAACTACTCACTACCGAATCCTTCACATTATTGTCTATGTCTTCAATCATAATAACAAACAGTATTGCAGCTAACACCGTACCTTGCGGCACATCGGATATTACCTTGACTTCATCCGATTTCTCGTCGTTTGCAATAACTATCTGTTTTCTGTTGTGTAAAAATTCTTTTAACCATCTTCCTACTTTATCCACGATATTGTGTTTTCTAATTTTCTTCGCTAATATATTATGGTCTACTTTATCAAAAGCTTTTGCAAAGTCTAAATAAACCACATCTGTTTCATTTCCGCTTTTCATATTTTTGAATATGTTCTCACGGTGGACTAACAGTTGGGTTTGTGTACTTTTTCCGGGTACGAAACCATGTTGTCCTTTATTAAACAAATTATTTTTTATTAAATGTTTCATAATATTTTTCTTCATTACCCTTCTCATACACTTTCTATATGTGATGTTAGACTCACAGGCCTATAATTACTTGCCTCTAGTCTTGATCCACTTTTGAAAGTAGGGGTAATATATGCTAATTTGTGCTCATCATAAATCTTGCCTGTATCTACACTTTGTCTTAATAATATTGCAAGTGGGCTTTGCGATAGAATGAACTACTTTCTTTACAAAATAGCAGGAATTCCATCAGGCCCTGCAGCAGCTCCATTTTAATTTCATTAATAGCTGCACAATATCAGCTTCATTAATATCTATGTCAGCTAAATATTCACTATTTTCATCCCTTACTTGTCTATCATTATCTTCATTATCTATTCTAGGGGTGAATTCTCTCTTATATCGTTCTGCCAGTATGTTGCAAATTTCCTTTTTTCTTTTTTTTCATTCGTTAATCTCCTTCAATTCTCAGAGGGCCTATTTCTATCTTCTTTTATTCATCTTCTTCGCATATGAGTATAATAGTTTGGGGTTTGCTTGATATTTAATAGGGTTTTTTCTTCCAAGTCCCGTTTTTTCATTTTCTTTTGATTGTATAATCTTTTGTTCTGCATTTTCTATCTTACTTTTTAGTTCTATAACTTTCCATGCATTTTCTTTTGCAAGACCCTTTTTCCACTTTCTGATTTTCTGGAACAAGATCCTTCTGTCTCTTGGTATGCATGAATGATGTTTACTTTTCTTCTTCGGTATATATTTTTCCACTATTTTCTACCAATATTTTATATAATATCTCCGTATTTACCCTTATGTCATCACTTACGAAAATGTTATCCCAATCTTTGTTTAATTCTTCATTAATTTCTGACCATTTTATATTTTTACTGTAGAAGTTGTATTTTCCATATCCTTCCCACTTTTTCATTTCTTGCTTATCTCTATTTTCACTTGCTTTGGAATGAACTGTTAATTACTATGACATTATGGTCTGAAATATTCGCATTATAAACTATTATTTCTTTAAACATAATTCATCTCGTTCACAAAATACTAGGTCTAAAGTATTTTCCGCCTTTCTTGTTGGCAGGTGATTTATTTGTGTTGATGTTGTATTCTAGTAGCATATCTAATAGCTTTTCAAATTGCCTCTTATCTTCTGCACTACTATTACTCTCTTTTTTATATGTATAAGTACAACCACAATCTCTATTCGTTCTTTCCATTCTACGAAAGGAAAGTTGAAGTCACCAGATAGGAGAATAGTCCAGTCCTTGTGATTTCTACATATATCATCCAAATTTCAATTATTAAGTCAAACTCTTTAGTATTAGGAGGTCTATATATTACTATGTTCATCAATTTTTCAGATTCAAATTCTACCGCTATTAGTTCACATTCTGAGTTACTATATTTCTCATATATTTTTCCTTGTTTTTTGTCTTTCCCATATATTGCGGTTCCTTGATTCCTATTTTTTCTATCTGATCTATAAGTTTGGAACCCTTTTATTTGATCATCATTCCCAGTCTCTTGGGAATACCAGGTTTCACATATTCATTATATCTATTTTCTTTTTCATTTTGGGTTTAGTTCTTCTAAGTACTCTATTTTTCTTTTGAGTTACTGTAACTAAACCCTGCGCATTATCACTATGATGGTTTGCGTGTTTTCTCCTTCATTTAATACTGTAGTAATAAGGATTTTCCCATGTCTCTTTCCTGTTCTGGTATGTTGTTCTTTTTTTCATTTCCAGAAATTCTGACATTAAAAAATCCAACTTTTCCATAATATTTGATCTTCCTTCATCATAATTATTCATTTTGTGTCTGAATCTGCAATTTTCTCCGTTTCTGCAATATCCTCTTGCATAATAAATACAGTTATTATCTCTTGAGTATAATTTCGGAGCTGATGCTTTGAATTTTTTTGCTGACACCTCTGCATATCTCATTGGTGGTTTGCTTTTCTCTTTTACCTGATATTCTTGATTTCTCTCTTTATTTGTTTCTTTCTTATTTTGGATTTTATTACTTGGTTGTTTATTTATTTGATTATGATTCATGGCTACAGGGTGCATATATTTGCATTTTTTGTCGAACTTACATCCTTTTCCTTCTTTTAGGTTTTTACATATTTTTGGATGCAGATCTCTGCAAATCATCCCATATCCATCTAAGTATGCACACTTTACCATATATTTCATAGTTTTGACATATCTTAGGATGTTTGTAGTAACATCTTTCTCCAAATCTGCAATTCCCTCTTTTCAAAATGGTTGCAGATTTTGTCTTTCTTGTCTAGAAAGAGAGAGAGAGAGAGAGAGAGAAAGAGAGAGAGAGAGAGAGAAGTTTGTAGTATCAGGAGAGACTAAAATTCTAATGTTCAAGAAGTGTTTATTCCTTTCAGGATATCCGGATTCTTTTTTTTTCTATTATGCATTGCCTTGATATCAACACAAATCGGGTTCAAGGAGAGAGAGAGAGAGATAGATAGATAGATAGATAGAGAGAGAGAGATAGAGAGAGAGAGAGAGAGAGAGAGAGAGAGAGAGAGAGGTGTTTGTAGCATCAGGACAGACTCAAATCTAAATGTTTAGGAAGCGCTTATTTCTTCTAGAATACCCGGATACTTCTTTTATGAGAGAGAGAGAGAGAGAGAGAGAGAGAGAGAGACTCCCAATCCTCCCCATATCGTAACATACATACATAAAGTCAGATCACCAGACGAGATCACTTTTCTTCTAATGGAGATTCAGTTAGCACTGAAAATAACACAATAAAGGTAATCATGCTACAATGGAAGTTGCTTTTTTTAATGATACTTTACGAGAATGGCTTTAAGGAAACCGTAATCATCTGTCAGCCGTATCCAGATGCGAAGATGTGTAACCCAGAGATCCTTGAAACAATCGCCATAATTCATGCGAGAAAAAGATCGGGAAAGTTATCACTCTGTCGAGAAAATGTCAAAGATTTGAAAGGATTCATCCGTCATTTTCTGTAGTAATCGAGTAAGTCTGAAACAAAACATATTACAAAGACTTAAGATTTTTTCATTCTTAGAAAATCTAGATATCTTTGTGGTACTTAATCGGAAATTCCATTTTTTTCGCAGACTGATTTATGACTTTTCCTACTTCTGTTTCTTTGTGTAATTTTGTCTTTTTTATACTACGAAGGTTTTGCATAATTGAATGAAAGAAGTGCGGTTGTTTTATGTCTCTGAATGTGTCTCTGAATTGATGCAAGCTATGTAGATATATCTACAACTGATGGGAGGTAATGAAGGACAACTGAAGTGAAAAAATGTACATAAAATCTTTCTGCAATACGAGCAAAAGTTTTTATTTTAAATTCATCATTAAAACAGTAGAACTCAACGACAAAGATTATAAGGTAAAAAATCTCTTATGAAATATAGATACAGAGAATATTCACGAATAGCAAAAATATTATTATTATTATTATTATATTATTATTATTATTAT
>NC_087209.1:49657969-49669894 GCF_015104395.2 Macrobrachium nipponense
CCGTCTCACCAAACACTACTCCTCACTCTAGTATACACATTCCTGTACTGTCGGCCAAAAAACTATTGGCAGAGTTTCATAATTTTTCGTTCACCTGCCTGACGCACGATTCATGCCTTATCTATTGATTTTTTTTTCAAAGATGGAAGAAATCGTAAGTAATGACGTTAAAACAGTCACTGATATCTTTAGAACATTATGTTATGTTATTGTGTAAAACTATTTTCTATATAGCAAAATTTGACGTGAACGAAACGAGTGATAAAAAACGTCATATCACAACCATAGATATACATTACCAAATAGATAGGAGACACCTATCACTGGTAGTATCGCATAAACATAGTCCTTAAATTATCATTTCAATATTAAGTTGAAGGTAGTTGAACTATTCCATTTGTAAAATTTTTTTCAGAAAAAACATTGGAATCTCACAAACTGCTATCAAATTTAAAAACAAAAAAGAAAAAACAAAAAAAACGATATCCTAACAGTGTGAATCAGGCCACCTCACTCTATTGCGTCTGATGTTATGTGCACGGGAATCTAATGTCAATGTGTCATTTATCGGTTCTAAGAAAACATCCCTCGATGAGCGAGAAAATTATTGCACTGCATTCGGTGCAAGTTCCTGTTGGAGGATATATCAGGACAGCTTAATAAACCGGAGAGAATCATACATAGATGAATCAAATTGTTTAAAGAACGGCAAAATTTAGAACATGGGAGGTGGAACACCTCAAAGTACCACAAGAGAGCAAGTCAATACAGTAGTGTAAACGTTGCTGAGCAACATTCATTTATGAATTTTGAATTCTAGTGCATCGTCACGACATTGCTGAACCAGGAATCATGACTAGCTCTACGCTTATGACTGGTGTCTGATGAATACTTTAGATGGAGAGGAAGAGATTTTTAAATATACACTTGAATTCTTTGATAGGTGTCTAATGAATAAGTCTAATGAATAAGCAAACTTATCTTTGATGGATGAGAGATTCAGTTAGGCTTACTCTTGTTTTGTTTTTTATCGGTGGCCAATGGATACCACGGATAGGGAGGGAAACAGTTTCAGTGATGCATGCATTTTTTTTCTTCAAAACCTAAAGAATACATTTTATTGGAGATACTTTATTAACATCGGCCTAATCCCTCCATCACTCCTATACGCCACGTCTGCTCTCTTCTACATTTCAGGCGACTCGAGCCGACTTCTCTCTATGAACTCCGTCGCGTGAAAGCATCAGTAATGATAACGGTTATTTTAAAATTCCCCGCACCGACAACGGACGCCTAAAAATACATGTTTATAAAATATTTTCTGTTCAAAGAAACTTTATCTTTCATTCCCAAAATTATGTGCATACACTCGTGTTACACCCTGTAGCCGTCAAAGAGCAACCCTTGATTAAAGCAGTAGGTTTTTTCTTAGAAAAATAAATAAATATAAAAATAATAAAAAAAACATGTGAAATAGACTTAAACGAGAATGTCACCTTTCATATTTCTTATCCTTTCAGCTACTTATAATATGCTTATGGTAGAAAGTCTTGGTATACAAGTGAAACTAATTTGAATTAATTTCTATTGAGAAGAAATGAATAGCTACAGAAAGATTAACCTTAGAAAGCTTTAATGAGAGTAAGCCTTTCTTAATGTATTCGTCAGTTTTGATTCCCACAGCTTTCCAACGCGTCCAAATGAAACAGGATGATATGCAAGGAATTCGATAAAAAATAAGACTGAATTATATTCGTGTGATTTTTTTTTATTGCTTTTTGACTTTGAATAGCTAGGTCTGAGATAATTATGTTAAGCAATTATGAAAAGGATAAGAAGAAAGGCGAACATGGCTAATAAAACAAGAATAACGGGAATAATCAAATAAAGCATATAATATATATATATATATATATATCTAGTATATATATATATATATATATATATATATATAGTATATATATATATATATATATATATATATATATTATATATATAATATATATATATATATATATATATATATATATATATATATAATATATATTATTATATATATATATATATATATATATATATATATATATATATATATATATATCTATATATATATTGTCGATTTAAATATTCATTTATATTACTTATCCGAGAGAGTATACTGGCTGAAAATAGACCTAGGCTAATTATGTGTGAAAATCAGAAGTCCAATTTAGGCCCACTAAACATGTGTCATGCAAATTATTTATTGATCAAAGGACAAAATTAGTTTAATTAAACATCGTTTTCAAAGAATGTTAACGCCTTAATTGATGTATTGTGTATCGGCTGTAGGAGACGAATGGGACACAACTCAGTGCAGTACGATACGTTGAGTCAAGACTCGAGCGGCAAGCAAAGCCAACTTCAAAATGCCTTGGTATGCTGTCACGAAGCTAGAGTTGAGAATAAAATTAGAAATCGTGGACCCATCGGTATATATTTTCCTTACTTTGCAAAATAATTATCTTTAAAACGTTGAATAACTCTACTCTATTCTAATGTAATTTATTTCAAGTATAGCACCTCTGAAAGCAAATGTTTTTTATTGTTAAGTAAATAATCTGGCATCTGTATATGGCAATATTTCCATAACGAACAATGAATTAAGAAACTACGCCATTTCTTCGTTGGCCGTCTGTACATCTCCTGAATAATTCTGACATACTTTTCCGGCACCATCTTCTCCCTCAAACATCTCCATATTTCTTGCCTTGGCACTCTGTCATAGGCCTTTTCAAGGTCTATGAATACCAGATGCAGGTCTCGTTGTTTTTCTCTGAATTCTCCATTAGCTGCCTTATGCAAAATATTCCATCCGTTGTGCCGCTTCCCTTCATAAATCCTAACTGTTCCTTCCCTATTCTAACTTCCTCTCTCAGCCTGCTATCTATGATTCTTTCCTAAAATCTTCAACGTGTGAGACATTAGTTTTATACTCTATAATACTGCATTCCTGGACATCACCTTTACCTTTCTAAATATAGGTATCAATATGCTTTCCCGCATTCTTCTGTATCTTTTCCTGTTCGAATATTTTTACCATCAGATCATACAAAATGTCTACCCCTTCCTCTCTCCTAAGGCTTTCCAAACTTCGACTGGGATTAAGTCAGGTCCTGTTGCCTTCCCATTTCTCATTCTTTTTAAGGCTCGTATCACTTCATCCCATATATCCCCATTACCATTCCCATGTTTACTTGTCCGTCCTCTCTTACAAGTCTTTCATTTTCTTCATTTAGCAGTTGTTCGAAATACTCTTTCCATCTTTTCAGGATGTCTTCTTCCTTTTTTACGACAGTACCATTCCTATCTTTCATTTGCTTAATATGGGTGATGTCCTTTGTTCTTTATTTCTTACTTTTGACAGTTTGAGCATCTTACTCAACCCTTCCTTGGTTTCCAGTTCATTATAAACCTCTTCATATGCCCTTAGCCTTAGCTTGAGCTACCACCCTTTTTACTTCTTTGTTTCTTTCTCTTAATCTTTCTCTGTCCTCCTGCAGCTGTGACTCTTCAAATCTCTTCTTTGCCTCCCTTTTACCTTTCACCACTTCCCCCACCTCTTCTTCCCACCACCAGCTCTCCTTTTCCTCCCATACTATTCCAGATGTTTCCCCTAGTATCTCCTTTCCATGTCTTCTAATCACTGATGCATTATGCCATCCACCATTCTCCCACATCTTCAATTCCCAGATCACCTCTCCCAGCACTCTTCTCCTGAACTCTCTCTTCTTATCATTATCCCTCCCTAACAATTTATACCACTTGATTTTCTTTACCCCATTCTTTTTCGTTTTCTTTTCTCTTTTCTCCATCTTTAAATCATACAAAGGAGCCTATGTTGGGGGGCCACGTGGTCACCTGGGATAACATTTACAATTCCTAACTTCCACCAGCCTTGATCTATTGTAAAGGAGGTAATCTATTTGTGTGCATCTACCGCCACTCCTGTATGTTATCAAGTGCTCCCTCTTCTTTTTGAAGAATGTGTTCACTATTGCCATATCAAAGGACACGGCAAAGTCTACTATACTCTCTCCTTCTGGGTTTCTCTCCCCAATCCCATGTCCTCCGTGCACACGTTCAATTACATCCTTTTCATTTCCGACATGTCCATTAAGTCTGCCCCCACTACAGTCCTCTCCTGCTCTTCCAGTTCTTGCGTTTACCTCACTCATTTCGTTCCAAAACGGCTCTTTTCTTCCTCTGTGCAGCCACTTGTGGAGCATAAGCGCTAATGATGTTCATTGTTTTCCCCTCCATAACATATCTTCACTCTTTCATAATGCGGTCATTCTTTCTACTCACTTCCGTCACTGCATCTTCATTTCCCCCGACAAACACTACTCCAACGCCATTCCTACCTGCTCATTTGCTCCACTATAAGATTAACTTGTAGCCATCCCCCAGTTCTTTAGCTTTATTACCCTTCCATCGAGTTTCCTGCACACACAAAATATCCACTCTCTTTATCCTCATTAACTCTGCCAACTCTCTTCCTCTTCCTGTCATAGACCCAATATTGAGCTGGCCTATTCTGATCACATTTAGAGCTGCTTCTTTTAGCTGCACCCGCTCAGATGCCAGTAGCCCTCGCCTTGTCACAGAGTTAGGGCGATGTGTCTGTGCGTCGTTTACGGAGTACGCCCTAGCCCTATTCTCATCAATATCATGACTCATTCCATTGGTTTTGGCGTGGGTTTTTACAGTCGGATGCCCTTCCTGTCACCAACCCTCCCTATTTATCCGGGCTTGGGACCGGCACCCATTGAGGCTGGCTTGCCCCCACAGGAGGCTAGATTAATTGGAACCATATCCAATTCTCATATATATAATTCTCTAGATTTAGTTGATAAATTAAACAAAATTACTCTTTGCCCCATTGATAGATTCGTCAGTTTTGATGTATGTTCTCTTTTTACTAAAGTCCCTATAGACTCTATTTTAGAATATCTTAGTAATGAACTAACTCAGCATGAATTACCTCTACCTATAAGTCACATTATTTCCCTCACTAAGTTGTGCATTCGTGATTGTAAGTTTATATTCGATGGTGAATTTTATCAACAAATATTTGGCATGGCAATGGGCAACCCTTTATCGCCTCTCCTCTCAAACCTGTACATGGAATTCTTTGTAAAACGCTACTTACCTAATATCATTTATATTTCTGTAAAGTGGTATTGATATGTTGATGAAATTTTAGTTGTTCTGCCTGTCGGTATTCATGTAAATAATTTACTCTCTAATTTAAATAACTA
This sequence comes from Macrobrachium nipponense, assembly GCF_015104395.2. Taxonomy (NCBI): domain Eukaryota; kingdom Metazoa; phylum Arthropoda; class Malacostraca; order Decapoda; family Palaemonidae; genus Macrobrachium; species Macrobrachium nipponense. Next base: position 49,663,270 of record NC_087209.1, read on the forward strand.
GGTACCATCGATTAAGTTTACTCTAGAATTAGAAAAAGACAATTGCCTCCATTTCTTAGATGTTTTGATACATAGAGAACCATTTCTATGTAAATTTAGTATTTATAGGAAACCGACCAACAACTTAACTTATGTTCATTTCTATTCAGGCCACCATCTTACCATAAAAACATCATTTTTTCTTCTATGTTTTTACGAGCATTGTCCATTGTCAGTCCCCAATATTTGGATCAAGAAATTGAATACATAAGAAAAATAGGGAAAGATTTATGATATCCTTCACATATATTAGATATTTGTTATAATAAAGCCCACAAAAAGTTTTACAGTGTAAGTAACATGGAGAAAGAAAATTCTAAGAACATTCTCAATTTGCCTTATTTTAACGGATTTGAAACCATTAAATCATTGCTAAAGTCTTTAAGGTAAATCTTGTTTTTTCCTACAATAACACACTAAAAGGAATGTTAATAAAAAATGGCCCCAGAGAAAGCAACAACATAATATACAAAATTCCATGTATGGATTGTCCCTCATTTTATCTCGGACAGTCGAGCTAGGGCTTAGAAGTAAGGTTAAGCCAGCATAAATATTCTGTAAAAACTGGGCAAACATCTAATGCAATATTCATTCATTTAAGTGAAAACAACCACCGAATATATTGGATTGGTAGTTCAGTAATTGCAAGGTCAAAAGATGTCTTATCACAAAATCTTTTAGAATCTGCTTTAATAAAACTTACTTCTCATTGTAATTTCAATATTAGCCGTGGCCTGTTTCATTTAGACCCTGGTATTTGTAACATGTTTAAGAATGACCTCAAAGATATAATTACAGAATTAAATAAAAATTAGTTGCCTTAGAGATATTTTTGTAGTATATGAATGCTTAATATGTATTGTGAATATGTTTTTGTTTACCAAAGTTCGGAATAGCTGTCACCTATAATAATAGTTTAATTGTCTTGCCCTTGTGTCTGAGCAGATTGTCTTAAACCTTTAATTTTAACCATGTTTTTGCTTGTTTGGGAAAGTTACTCATCTTCCAGGTGTGTCGGATTCTAGGTACAAATCTCTTTATAATCCCTATCTGTCAGTTATACGACCTTTCGTGTATCGTCATTTCCTCATGTATGTCAGTTAATCTGCTAAGTAAAGGACGTTTGAACGCCGAAAGATCTCGAGGATACTCCGTTGTTTATTTTCCCTCGTGGTATATAACTTTATTTATGGATTTATCACGTTCCTAACTTTCGTGATTCAGTTATACATACATACTATATTATATATATATATATATATATATATATATATATATATATATATATATATATATATAGTGATATATATATATATATACATATATATATATATATATATACATATGTATGTATGTATAATGTATATATACACATATATATGTATGTTTGTATGCATGTATGCATTTTGTATATATATACTACATACATATATACATACATACACACAGATATACATACATATATAATATCTATATATATATATATATATATATATATATATATATATATATATATATAATATATATATTATATATTACGTCTTTAACAGTATAGCCTCTTGGAACGGGAATACTACAACGTATTTCTTTAATAATAATAATAATAATAATAATAATAATAATAATAATAATAATAATAATAATAATAATAATAAGTAATAATAATAATAATAAAAATGATAATAAAAACCAAAAACAAATTTACCACAAGCCGTAGCGGAAAATTTTAACATATTCCACCCAACAGTCGAAGACAATGCGAACACATTTCTCACGAAGCGCTCATCTGTATGCGTCCAAAATATTCCCAGGAGGAATGTCTGTATAATATATATTCTGAGGGTTGAGCTACTGCGAGTTTTAAGTGTGTCTCTGTTAGTTTTATAGCTGAAGTTCCACCTTGAAATTTAACGGGTAATTGGATGAGGAAATGAGTTTGCCAACAGAAGGGCCAAGAGGGGAGAGAGAGAGAGAGAGAGAGAGAGAGAGAGAGAGAGATGGAAGTCCGTATATGTAGCAAGTCTCATATTTTTTATTCTTTATATGACAACTCTGTCTGTGGACACTTATTCTTTGAGACAACTCTTTCTCTGTAAGCATCATTTTTTCCTGTCAATGTCTCTAGGTTTCCTGATTGCTTGCAATCGTCATCATCCATTCGCCATTACATGGTCGATCAATTTGGCAATTCTAGAGATAGATATCTCTAGTTCTTGAACGAGGCAATCTTCGACTTGCCAGTGAAATCCAATCGTGCCTTGTATCGTAGAATATGGATTAGACGATTTTCATAAGAGAAACATCCAAGTCCTTTATGAAAATAAGAGTATATAGTGAATATTGTCTCTTACTTATGTATCAAATTGAACTGATTATTCAATTATCTTCAAGTCCTAATCAATAAAAAACGTCACGGAGAGTTATTTTTACAGGAGAAAAGATTCCTTTTCGTTGTACCTTTGGGGAAAATAACAGTGGCACCTGAGTAGAATATTATGACGAGGGAATAGCCAATTAGGAACAGCTTTTAAGAATTTCCCGTATCATTCGCTTTCAACAAAAACCTGCAATGGGTAATCAAGTTCGTATATGCTCACCTTTAACATCAGCAAGATTCCCTTAGTGGAAACAAGAACTCTCTCTCTCTCTCTCTCTCTCTCTCTCTCTCTCTCTCTCTCTCCATTTTTAGAATCATACTTTTGCAAGCATCTATTTCCCACTACCTTCTGTTGCCTCATTCTAATGAACACCTTAATATTCCTTGGATGCTTGAATTTCAAGTCAGTGGCTTACTGTAATTGGCTTGTTCCATATGAATATGGATCATCTTCCGAATAGTAATAATAATAATAATAATAATAATAATGATAATAATAATAATAATAATAATAATAATAATAATAATAATAATAATAATAATAATAATAATAATAATAATAATAGTGTAGCTGTCTCAACGGTATTAAATTTATATAGAATCTTTTCAATTCTTCTCATTTTCTTTTTCCCATCAGCATGTAGCTGGTATATCAGGTTTCCTAAGGACCTACAAAGATTTCAGTTGTCTTAGGTTTATTTCCTCTAATGTGTCGACAGCACACAGGCAGTCATCTATGAGAGTTTAGTAATAGTAATATATTAATAATAAAATAATAGATATTTAAGAATTTTTAGGAAGAGCGTTGTATATAAGTGAATACACACACACACACACATACACACACCCGAATATTCTAGATATGGAAAAATGTAGTGTCATATTATAAAGAACGGATAATAATGCATGAATTCCAGTAATAATCTTTTATGACATTTGAAAAGCGAAAGCTCAAGAGATAATATGTGTCTTAGATTAATGTCCCAGCCTGGAGCATTTCTCTCAGAGGAATATCCAAAACAATTGAAAGAATAATTAGTCAAATTCTCATTAATAAAGTCAGTGGCAACATTAATATTAAAAAGGTTAAAGCTAAAATTAATTTCTTTTGACACTTGAGTTTGGATGTCAGGTGTTTGTATTAGTAAAATATTTCCCAAAACTTCTTTCCTGTAGTCATAGGAAGCATAGGAGCATATTTTATAAAAAAACTGTTTCTGTAAATGTTTAAATTGTATAATATATATTATATATATATATATATATATATATATATATATATATATATATATATATATATATATATATATCTATATTCATAAAATATATTATATATATATATATATATATATATATATATTTATATATATATATATATATGAGTTTATGTATGTACCTGTGTGCGTGTGTATGGACGTGTATGTGTAAAACACATGAAAATCTTCTAAAAGTCTATTTGTGGATTACTACCTTTCTCCAATCTATTGATAACAATTTAGTACAAATCATTGTACAAATTATTAGTTTCATCATTCATCACTGCCAGAACAACTCTTAACTATTTCAAACTCTTACCATCGCATCGAGTGAACATGAACGAATATATAACATTACATTATTTAAAATAAACTTTTTTAAAAAAATTTGACAACGCAGAAATAGCATTGCTTTCACGAATCCGTGATTTCATGTTTTCTGACAAAACAATTGAACTGGATGAGTTTCAGCAAAAATATACGGTGGGGGTGTGGGGGGGGGGTGAAGAGTTTCCAATCCTGCGATTTTGCAGAATGGCGCCAAATCATAAAATGGTATTTATTCATATATATGTATATTTGTGGGGAGGGGGGGGGGGTTTGGGGGGGGGTTATAGCGTGGGAAAATGCACATGTCGTTATTGGCGAGCATAGCAGTATTTTCGGATCTGGCAGATATATATTCGATTCCTGTCAATAACAGCGTTTTTTCTATTTATTTTTTTTTTTTTTTAGCATTGCTGCGCTCTGAATCGAAATATGCTTTCAGTGGCGTGTTCGGTACGGTTTTGGCGTACCACCTCGGTGGCCGCGAGTTCGATTCTCGGGCATTCCATTAAGATGTTAGAGATGTGTATTTCTGGTGATAGAAGTTCACACTCTCGACGTGGTTCGGAAGTCACGTAAAGCCGTTGATTCCGTTGCCGAATAACCACTGGTTCCATGCAACGTAAAACACCATACAAACAAAAAGGAATATGCTTTCAGATATTAACTAAGTAGTTAGTTCACGTATTGGTGCATATATTGGGGTGTTGCCTTGCAATTTTGACTAACAAGGAGCCCCGTTGGTTATTTTCTGACTCGCGATAATATTTGCAATGTATCGGTTTGTATACATCACATCTTAGACAAGGATCATGTCAGTGATGATATTTCTTCTAAGTGTCCATCTATCGTAGGTAGATTTGAAGTCGATAAACACATAGTAGAAAAATAAGATATATTCTTCTATCTTACATCGTAGAGAGATAAAAAGGTTTTGATAGGTCTTCCAGCGAAGAGTGCTAGTTGAAGTCTGCTCTACAATTCTGTTGTGAGTACATTAGTCGAGTGACATATTTCGCAATGTTACACAAACACACGAGTATGCGGATCTAGGTCTGTGACGTAGGCACAGGCTATTATGATAACGTCAACATGTATTTTGCCAATGGGGCATCGGTTGGCGTTACCTTTTAAACTGATGATCCAAGTGTATTCAAATGAAGATGTGATATAACGCCAATTCAAGGCAATGTCATCTATTCACTAATTAATATTTAGGAATATTGCAAGATCCTACTAGACTTCAGTAGTCATCATAATAAGACAACATGTTGCTTCTCATAGAATGACGTAACACATTCTATTTAATATGTAATTATTACACATATACACACTCGCTGATTTCTCCGTAAGGGGTAGAGCCGTCAGTGCACCTCATTTGGTGCAATGTAGGCATTACTTAAGGTTCTTTGCAGCTTCCCTTCGGCCCCTAGCTGCAACTACTTTCATTCCTTTAACTGTATCCCCCGTTCATATTCTCTTTCTTCCATTGTTTCATTGTGCAACTGCTTTGAGGTTTTCTTCCTGTTACGCCTAGCAAACGTTTTACTGTCAATTTCCGTTTTAGCGCTGAATGGCCTTAGTTGCCCCAGTACTTAGCATAATGTCAAAATTCTATATATATATGTATATATATATATATATATATATATATATATATATATATATATATATATATATATATATATATATATATATTATATATATATATCAAATCGAATCAAACACTCGCTGGTCTCAACTTTGATCGGTTACCAGTAACAAAAGTTTCAAACTTGAGCATTTAATGTAAATGATCACCTTTACTAAGAACATTGTCACATACTAGTTGCGAATTCAGTGAGTTATTCTATGTCTTTAGGTATTCGTACTGTATCATTTCATTTCAATATTAGGATTTTTATCTTAATCTCTACGGTACGAAAAAGCTACTACCGTTTTTAAGAACCAGGATTCTAATGGTCAAATAAAAATTTTTTTTGCATTTCACTGATAGATTGCTTTGCACTCTCCTAACTATGTCAGTTAAGTGCAAGCTTTTGTTAGCCTTGATTTTTCACAAATATTCACTAATGCTATTTCACTATTGAGGTAAATAAAATAGACTTTACTGTTTTACTTATTTAAAAGCGAATACATAGTTGATTGTTGTATTATACGCTTCCAACATCTGAAATATAGGAAAATTACTTTTTTTTGAAAGGAATATGCTCACTCAACTAATTTAATTACAAGCTATATACACTTCTAACATCTGAAATATAAACAACTATCATTTTTATGTGAGAAATACACTCACTTAGTTCACCGAAAACTGTTTTCTTAGTACTGAAACAAATATAAAGATTAGAATTCCATAAAGAAAGTTAAATTTCCTTAAAACTGAAACGAATAAAGATCAGAATTCTTCTTTAACAAAAATTACATTTCCCTAGAATCAGTCTAAAGCAAATAAAAATTAGAATTACTTCACAAAAGTTACATTTACTGGAACAAATAAAGATTAGAATTCTTTAACAAAAGTTACATTTCCCCAGAACTCAAAACGAATAAAGATTAGAATTCATTTGAGAAAAGTTACATTTCCTTAAAACTGAAACAAATAAAGATTTCATTAAGAAAAGTT
>NC_087209.1:49680394-49692894 GCF_015104395.2 Macrobrachium nipponense
CCTGAGGGAGTGATAGAAAACGATCACGCAAAGATCCTCTGGGACTATGGTATCAGAACGGATAGGGTGATACGTGCAAACAGACCAGACGTGACATTGATTGACAAAGTCAAGACACCAGAGTTGAAGAGAAGAGAGGGAAAAAAGATGGATAAGTATCAAGATCTGAAAATAGAAATAAGAAGGATATGGGATATGCAAGTGGAAATCGTACCCATAATCATAGGAGCACTAGGCACGATCCCAAGATCCCTGAAAAGGAATCTAGAAAAATTAGAGGCTGAAGTAGCTCCAGGACTCATGCAGAAGAGTGTGATCCTAGAAACGGCACACAGTAAGAAAAGTGATGGACTCGTAAGGAGGCAGGATGCAACCCGGAACCCCACACTATAAATACCACCCAGTCGAATTGGAGGACTGTGATAGAGCAGAGAAAAAAAAAAAAAAAAAAAAAAAAAAAAAAAAAAAAAAAAAAAAAAAAAAAAAAAAATAATAATAATAATAAAATAATAATAATAATAATAATATAATAATAATAATAATAATAATAATAATGATACTTCAGCCTCTAATCTAGAAAAACTAGAGGCTGAAGCAGCTCTAGGACTCATCCAGCAGAGTGTGATCCTAGAAACGGTGCATATAGTAAGAAAAGTGATGGACTCCTAAGGAGGTAGGATGCTACCCGGAACCCCACACTATAAATACCACCCTAGTCGCCTTGGAGGACTGTGATAGAGCACAAAAAAAAAAAAAATAAATTAGATAACTAAATAATAATAATAATAATATTTTTGTGATTCGTGAATATTCTCTGTATCTATATTTCATAACAGATCCTTTACCTTATAAATTTTGTCTTTGAATTCTACTTTTTTTTATGATGAATTTAAAATAAAATTTTTTGCTCGTATTGCTGAAAGATTATATATACATTTTTTCACTTTAGTTTTCCTTCATTACCTCCCATCAGTTGTAGATATATCTACACAGCTTGCATAAATTCAGAGACACATTCATTATGCAAAACCTTCATCGTATAAAAAAGACAAAATTACACAAGAAACAGAAGCAGGAAAAGTCAGTTTGAAAGAAGAAAAAAAAAAAAAAAAAAAAAAAAAAAAAAAAAAAACAGAAATGGATTTTCCGATTAAGTACCACAAAAAATATCTAGATTTCTAGAATGAAAAAATCTTAAGTCTTTGTAATATGTTTTGTTTCAGACTTATTCGATTACTACAGAAAATGATGGATGAGTCCTTTCAAATCTTTGACACTTTCTTGACAAAGAGTGATAACTTTCCCGATCTTTTTCTTGCATGAATTATGGCGATTGTTTCAAGGATCGCTGGGTTACACATCTTCGCATCTGGATACGGTTGACAGATGATTACGGTTTCCTTAAAGTCATTCTCGTAAAGTTTCATCAAAACAAGCAACTTCCATTGTGGCATGATTACCTTTATTGTGTTATTGTCAGTGCTAACTGAATTTCCATTAGAAGAAAAGTGATCTCGCCTGGTGATCTGTCTGTGTGTGTGTATGTTACGATATGGGGAGGATTGGGAGTCTCTCTCTCTCTCTAGATCTCTCTCTCCTCTCTCTCTCTCTCTTTCACAAAAGAAGTATCCTGGTATTGTAGAAGAAATATGTACCTCCTAAACATTTAGATTAAGTTTTTCTTGATGCTACAAACCCCCCCCACCCCTTCCGTCTCTCTCTCTCTCTCTCTCTCTCTCTCTCTCTCTCTCTCTCTCTCTCTCTCTCTCTCTATGTCTACTTGAACCAGATTTGTGTTGATATCAAGGCTATGCATAACATAAAAAAAGAATCCGGATATCCTGAAAGGAATAAACACTTCTTGAACATTAAAATTTTAGTCTCTCCTGATACTACAAACTTCTAAAAGAAATAAGCACTTCCTAAAAATTTTGCTAATGTCCTGACAGTACCTCTCTCTCTCTCTCTCTCTCTCTCTCTCTCTCTCTCTCTATCTCTTTTGTAAAATCGTATTCCGATTTTCTAAAAGAAATAAGGATTTCCTAAATATTCCAATTCGATAATGTAACCATTACACACAAGCATTCTCTCTCTCCCTCTCTCTCGAGTAATGCCATTTTGCTTGGTGAGACGTACCTGTGCACAGTCTGATTAATCAACCAATATCACGCGTTTAACATACGACTAGAAAACGAAATATATCTAGAAGTGTTCGTGAATTGTCGGTGATAAGATTAGTGTGAAAATAGGATAAAGCATCTACCAAGTTAGTTTATCAAGTTAAGTATTGTAAATCAGATCAAGATGGCGGTCAGCTCAAACTGTTGGAGGAGATGGCGAAATCTTGCTCTTCTTGCAGATATGCAATATGATGAGTTAACAGGAAGTGAGCGGGCATTTCTCATCTATGAGATCAATAACAGCCCTAATCAAAAAGATACAAAAGTATTCATAGACATATTGGAAGGATATGATCCTTCAAACTGGAATAAATCATCAGAAAACATCATGAAAATAATTGAAGGAGTTCGAAATAAAATTCAAGTGGTCAAGAGACTTATGAAGAAAATTTACATCAATCAACATATTCTGACAAAAAAAAAAATGATTAAGGTGAAAATTGTGAAAATACTAATTGATGCAATAGGAAAAAGAATGCCAAAAGCATGAAAACTGTGTAAGGTGTGGTATAGCATAGTCAATCCACAAAACCTGATCACAAAATGTTCTGCATGTAACATTCCCACGCAACCACAATGTGCTGAAGTCATGCAAAATACGAATAAGGATACCAGAGTATTTTGCTTAACATGTCTCTCATGGATAGACAGTGTTATTAAATCAAGACTTAATGTGCAAATAGTAGAAGATGAAGAAGAAGAGGAAGAAGAAGAAGAAGAGGAAAATGGAAGAGAAGAAAACAAAACTGAAATGACAGAATAAGAATAATGAAAATTAAGAGCAAGACAAGAGTATGGATGCAGAAATACTCATAGATACTACATATGAGGCAATCAAGCAGCATACATATGAAGGAATAAATTACGATATGACAACACAAAATAAAATCCCGAAGAGGCTTTACCCGGATTTGCATACCGATGGGAAAGATATAGAAAAAATAGAAAAGAAAGACAAAGTCTGCACCCTTTTGAAAAGAGGAAATTGCAGATTTGGTGAAAGATGTTACTACAAACATCCCAAGGTATGTTACAACTATGAAATCTATGGTAAATGTGCATACCTAGACGGCTGTGAGGATGATTGCAGAGACCTACATCCAAAAATATGCAAAACCTAAAAGAAGGAGGATGTAAGTTCGACAAAAAATGTAAATATATGCACCTGTAGCCATGAATCAAAATCAGTTAAATAATCAATTAAATAATAAAATCCAAAATAGAAAAGAAACAAATAAAGAGAGGAACAACGAACATGAGGTGAAGGAAAAAAACAAGTCATCACCACGATATGGAGTGTCAGCAAAGAATTTCCAAGCATCAGCTCCAAGATACAGCTCAAGAGACAAATACTGTAAATACGATGCTAGGGGATGGTGCAGATACAGAGAAAATTGCAGATTCATATACAAAATGAATAAGTATGATGAAGGAAGATCAAATATATTGGAAAAGTTGGATTATTTAATGTCAGAATTTCTGGAAATGAAGAAAAGAACAACATACCAGAACAGGAAAGAGACATGGGAAAATCTTATTATTATCCTTATTAAATGCAGGAGATAAGACGTACACCATCATAGTGATGAATGCGCAGGGTTTAGTTACCAGTAACTCAAAAAGAAAAATAGAGTACTTAGAAGAACTAACCCAAATTGAAAAGAAAATAGATATAATGAATATAAGTGAAACCTGGTATTCCCAAGAGACTGGTAATTATGATCAAAGAAAAGGGTTCCAAACTTATAGATGAGATAGAAAATAGGAATCAAGGGGGAACCGCAATATATGGGAAAGACATAAAACAAGGAGAAATATATGAGAAATACAGTAACACAGAATGTGAACTAATAGTGGTAGAATTTGAATCTGAAAAATTAATGAACATAGTAATATATAGACCCTGTAATACTAAAGAGTTTGACACAATAATAGAAAAATTGGATGATATATGTAAAAATCATATGGACTGGACTATTCTCCTATCCAAAGACTTTAACTTTCGTCTCGTAGATTGGAAAGGATGAATAGGAGATTGTGGTTGTATTTATACATATTTAAAAAAAGAGAGTAATAGTAGTGCAGAACATAAGAGGCAATTCGAAAAGCTATTAGATATGCTACTAGAATACAACATTCAACAAATAAATCACCTGTCAACAAGAAAGGAAAATACTTTAGACCTAGTATTCGTGAACGACGTGAATTATGATAAAGAAATAATAGTTCATAATGCGAGTATTTCAGACCATAATGTCATAGAATTAACACTCCATTCCAAAGCAAGCGAAAACAGAGATAAGCAAGAAATGAAAAAGTGGGAAGGATATGGAAAATACAATTTCTACAGTAAAAATATAAAATGGTCAGAAAGAAATGAAGAATTAAACAAAGATTGGGATAACATTATCGTAAGTGATGATATAAAGGTGAACACGGAGATCTTATATAAAATATTAGAGAAAATAGTGGATAAATATATACCGAAGAAGAAAAGTAAACATCAGTCATGCATACCAAAAGCCAGAAGGATCTTATTCCAGAAAATCAGAAAGTGGAAAAAGGGTCTTACAAAAGAAAAAATGCGTGGAAAGTGATGGAACTAAAAAGTAAGATGGAAAATGCAGAACAAAAGATTATACAATCAAAAGAAAATGAAAAACGGGACTTGGAAGAAAAAACCCTAATAAATATCAAGCAAAACCCCAAACTATTGTACTCGTATGCGAAAAAGATGAATAAAAGAAGAATAGAAATAGGCCCTCTAAGAATTGAAGGGAGATTAATGAATGAAAAAAAGGAAATATGCAACATATTGGCAGAACGATATAAGATAGAATTTACCCCTAGAATTGACAATGAAGATAATAATACAGAAAAAGGGATGAAAATAGTGAATATTTATCAGACATAGATATCAATGAAGCTGATATTGTGCAGGCTATTAATGAAATTAAAAATGGAGCTGCAGCAGGACCTGATGGTGTCCCTGCTATTTTGTTAATGAAAGTAGTTCACAAAGCCCCTTGCAATATTATTAAGACAAAGTGTAGATACAGGCAAGATTTATGATGAACACAAATTAGCATATATTACCCCTACTTTAAAAATTGGATCAAGACTAGAAGCAAGAAATTATCGGCCTGTGAGTCTAGCATCTCATATTATGAAAGTGTATGAAAGGGTAATGAAGAAAAATATTATGAAACATTTAATACAAAATAATTTGCTCAATATAGGACAACTTGGTTTTGTACCCAGAAAAGGTACACAAACCCAACTGTTAGTCCACTGTGAGAACATATACAAAATATGAAAAACAGAAAAGAAACAGACGTGGTTTATCTAGACTTTGCAAAAGCTTTTGACAAGGTAGATCATAATATATTAGCAAAGAAAATTAGAAAACATAATATAGTGGACAAAGTAGGAAGATGGTTAAAAGAATTTTTACACAACAGAAAACAGATAGTTTTTGCAAACGATGAGAAATCGGATGAAACTAAGGTAATATCTGGTGTGCCACGAGTACGGTGGTTGCTGCATTGCTTTTTATTATTATGATTGCAGACATGGACAGTAATGTTAAGAACTCGGTAGTGAGTAGTTTCGCCGATGACACAAGAATAAGTAGAGAAATTACTTGTGATGAAGATAGTAACGCACTACAAAGAGACCTTAACAAAGTATATGATTGGGCAGAGGTAAATTGGATGGTACTTAACTCTGATAAATTTGAATCAATAAATTATGGAGATAGAGAAGGAAATCTATATACATATAGGGGACCTAATAATGAGACAATCACAAATAAGGAAGCAGTTAAAGACCTTGGTGTGATGATGAATAGGAACATGTTATGCAATGATCAAATAGCAATTCTATTGGCAAAATGTAAAGCAAAATATGAATGTTGTTATGGCACTTCAAAACAAGAAAAGCTGGACACATGATTATGCTTTATAAAAAGTTTGTTTGTAGTCCACTTGAATATTGCAATAGGATATGGTACCCACACTATTGAAAGGATATTGCACAAATAGAGAGTTTACAAAGGTCCTTTACAGCTAGACTAGAAGAAGTTAAGGATCTTGACTACTGGGAAAGTCTACAATTTTTAAAATTATATAGTTTAGGAAGGAGAAGAGAACGCTACATGATAATTCAGGCATGGAAACAGATAGAAGGAATTGCCGAAAACATCATGGAGATAAAATTATCCGAAAGAGCAAACAGATGTAGATTAATAGTGCCCAAAACTCTACCTGGAAAAATAAGGAAAGCACACAGGACATTAATCCACTACGCACCAGCATCAACAATGCAGCGTATATTCAATGTGTTACCAGCTCATCTGAGGAATATATCAGGAGTAAGCGTAGATGTGTTTAAGAATAAGCTCAACAAATATCTAAACTGAATCCCAGACCATCCAAGATTGGAAGATGCAAAATATACCGGAAGATGTACTAGCAACTCTCCGGTAGACATTAGAGGTGCCTCACACTGAAGGACCTGGGCAACCCGAACAAAGATGTAAGGTCTGTAAGGTAAGGTAAGGTGTCTCTTTTTCTCTCTCTTCTCGTTCTCTCTCTTCTCTCTCTCTCTCTCTCTCTCTCTCTCTCTCTCTCTCTAATAAACGCAAGATAATGACAGCTACAGGGGCCAGCATCCTTTCACGTTACAACACAATGTAGGAATCATCATTACATCATTTCCTTTTCTGAAACGTTTTCCATCATAAATTTAGTTATAGTTTCTTTTCCAGTTTGTCTCTACTCTATTCCAGTTCCAGGAGAGTTATTTTGCCACGCCCACGAAAGGACTGGAAATTCTGAGGGACTGGTTTTCTAGGATCATCATTCTTCGATATTTTCCTGCATCTATATCCAGGCCCTTCCAGACACGTAAGATATTGTTCCAGGCCTTTACCCTTTCGCTTGAAATATTGTTCCAGACCTTCTCTTTTTCACCTGGAATAACATTGTTTCATTTCTTCTGTTAAAAAATATTTTTTGGTACTTTTAAATTCACATCTGGTTTTAAAAATAAAAGATGTTTGTAATGTTTGCTAGTCTGTCCCTTCGGTTGAGTGGCTTCAAAAGTTTAATTTATTTGGAGTATATGCGTCTTTAATAACCACATTTCCTAAAGAGGTTTTTGACGTCTTTTATAACACATTTGTCCTATTGCAAGTGCTTTTGGTAGACTTTTTCTAATTGAAAACAAGCATAAAAAACAGGAAAGAAATGAGATGGATGTGTATGGGAATGAGAGAGGTGTGTGGTGGAGATGCGTGTGTGTGTATTTGTGTGTGTGTGTTTAAGGGGAATTCGGTTGCCATTAAAAAAATCCACTTGATTGTAAGCATCTTTATGGGTTAAACATACCAGTACTTACAAGGACCATTAAAGCACGCCCTTCACCCCACGGGCGATTTTAACCCACAATTTCACAACGATTTCTGTCCCCCTGACCCGAAACTACCGACTCGAATTAGAAATATCGCCTCTTGACGAGGAAACCCACATTTATGAATACAGGCACGTAATACATGCATAAATTCGACGTTTTCGAAGAGCCGGGGAAGAACTAGGGGGAAATATATCCCGTTTATCCCTAAACGTCCATTCATGAATACAAGCACGTAATATAGACATAAATTCTGTGCATCTGGCGAGGGAGGAAAACTAGGGGGAAGATACTTTGCTGCTGGGAAGGAACCCTCGGTTATTTTTATTTCTTGAACGCCAATTGAAATAAGGGTTTTTGGTCTACTGATTTTACTTGTTTCAGTTCTGGGGAAATGTAACTCATGTTAAGGAATTCTACTCTTTATTTGTTTCAGATTTAAGGATATTTAACTTTTCTTAAATGAATTCTAATCTTTATTCGTTTTGAGTTCTGGGGAAATGTAACTTTTGTTAAAGAATTCTAATCTTTATTTGTTTCAGTTCTAGAGAAATGTAACTTTTTTGAAGTAATTCTAATTTTTATTTGCTTCAGACTGATTCTAGGGAAATGTAATTTTTGTTAAAGAAGAATTCTGATCTTTATTTGTTTCAGTTTTAAGGAAATTTAGCTTTCTTTAAGGAATTGTAATCTTTATATTTGTTTCACTTAGATTAGTCATTTATGTTAATCATTTGTATTAAGTGCTCATATATTGATCATATTTATTTGAATCAATCAATATATATATTAATATATATATATATATATATATATATATCATATATAGTATATGTGAATAAATTAAGCAGCCTATAATCAATTTGTTACCTTGTATCTTATCACATTTTGGTACCACTAATTTCAGTTAATATATGATTTTTATCATATAATCTTTAGGTCATGCAATTATCAGAAGTACATTAGTATTTTCTGTAGTATATGTATCCTCATGACTAGAAGCATAAAACTGTATCATTATATATCACGTGATCATTATTATTTACTATTATCATAATATGCATATGCCTTATACCTTATATGTGGATCTGTATTTGTGTACACCATGAATTTTGTTTTACTTATAAGTATTTTTCTATATCAGATTTTTACATATAACTATACTCTGTTTTTTTTCA
The DNA here is from genome assembly GCF_015104395.2 of Macrobrachium nipponense. Taxonomy (NCBI): domain Eukaryota; kingdom Metazoa; phylum Arthropoda; class Malacostraca; order Decapoda; family Palaemonidae; genus Macrobrachium; species Macrobrachium nipponense. The sequence continues at coordinate 49,689,165 of NC_087209.1, forward strand.
TCTGTCCACCCGCCTGTGGTGTTTTTGTATGGTAACACTGCGTCCCAGGCTTTAGATAGTTACGCTATGTGTAAGTTTTAGGTAAATAAAAGGATATCTGGGCGTACATTTGCAACTGAAAAGTGTTTCAATAATTTACTGTATGCGAATTACACCGCTAATATTCGAAATAGGATATTATTCTAATCGTTTAAATGTAAGCTGAATGTAATTATCTAAAGCCCGGGACGCAGTGTTGCCATACAAAACGCCACAAGCGGATGGACAGATGAAAAAAACAGAGTATAGTTGTACATCATTTCTTAAACACTCTGATGGAAGTTATATGTTTATCACAGCTTTTGCATCTATATTTTAAAAATAAATCACACTGTTACAAGTCAAGTGCAAGTCAAACTTTCTGTATAACTATAATCTAATGTTTGATTTCATATAGCGGACCGAGCATTGTGTAATAATTACATATTAAAAAGAATGTGTTACGTCATTCTATGAGAGGTGTTACAACCTCCCAGGTTGCAGTACAGGTTCTTTTTAGGTCTTTATATTCTCAAGGATTGCAGTCAGTACATGTACCTCAGTGACAAGGAAGGACGGAAACAGAAACTCAAGAAAACTTAACACTATTTATTATAAACTAGAGCAATGACTTAAATCAACCTTGTAAGATTAAATACACTTAATTGTACAGAATATTCATGAGAACAAATACCTGGTTCTCGGGAACTCACAAGAAAACCTAAAGCTACTACACTATGCCCTAAACAAGAGAAAAAATTCCAAGAGAGAAAACACTTAGTAATAACAAGGTGGATCCAAATAAGGATCGCCAAAATAATCAATAACCTAATAATAATAAGGTAGAAGGAAGTAAGAATTGATAACAAGGAAAACCTTAATATTCCTACCTACAACACAAAGCTAAACAATGTGGAACTCGTTCCACTAAATACCAACACACAAACAAATATGACAACATATACATGTAAACTTATACATATATATATTTATAAATAATAAAAATTGGCAAAAATAAACAATTTCACCTCAAATGCAATACCCGAACTCCCGTTGACCGGTCGACCATGTCCACTCATCACCTTCCCAGTGTTTATAAACACTCAAAGCAAAAGAATAACAATCGTTAAAACGATAGTTCACTAATACACAAAAGAGGAGGAGGAGGCGCAAGAACACTGAAACAATCGTAAAGCCACTTAACTTACGGTAACACAAGAGTAAACATACTCAGCAAAAATTTAACTTAAAAGTAAACAAAAAAGTAAACAAGGCTGATTTAATTCAACAAAAGAAATAATAATAGTTTTACGTTAACCTAATAAGAAGCAACAAGTTGTTGTGTTAATATGATGACTACTGTAGTCTAGTAGGATCTTGCAATATTCCTAAATATTAATTAGTGAATAGATGACATTGCCTTGAATTGGCGTTGTATCACATCTTCATTTGAATACACTTGGATCATCAGTTTAAAAGGTAACGCCAACCGATGCCCCATTGGCAAAATACATGTTGACGTTATCATGATAGCCTGTGCCTACGTCACAGACCTAGATCCGCATACTCGTGTGTTTGTGTAACATTGCGAAATATGTCACTCGACTAAAGTACTCGCAACAGAATTGTATAGCAGACTTCAACTAGCACTCTTCGCTGGAAGACCTATCAAAACCTTTGTATCTCTCCGCGATGTAAGATAGAAGAATATATCTTATTTTTGTACTGTTTATCGACTTCAAATCTACCTACGATAGATTGACACTTAGAAGAAATGTCATCACGGACTTGATTCTTGTCTAAGATGTGATGTATACAAACCGATACATTGCAAATATTATCGCAAGTCAGAAAATAACCTTGTTAGTCAAACAATTGCAAGGCAACACCCCAATATATGCACCAATACGTGAACTAACTACTTAGTTAATATCTGAACGCATATTCCTTTTTGTTTGTTTGGTGTTTTACGTGTGAACTTCTATCACCAGAAATACACATCTCCAACACCTCAATGGAATGCCCGAGAATCGAACTCGCAGCCAACGAGGTGGTACACCAACACCGTACCGAACACACCACTGAAAGCATATTTCGATTCAGAGCGCAGCAATGCTAAAAAAAAAATAAATAGAAAAAACGCTGTTACTGACAGGAATCGAATATATATCTGCCAGATCCGAAATTACTGCTATGCTCGCCAATACGACATGTGCATTTTCCCACGCTATAAACCCCCCCCCCCCCCCCACAACAATATACATATATATGAATAAATACCATTTTTATGATTTGGCGCCATTCTGCAAATCGCAGGATTGGAAACTCTTCCCCCCCCTAACCCCCACACCCCACGATATATTTTTTGCTGAAACTCATCCAGTTCAATTGTTTTGTCAGAAAACATGAAATCACGGATTCGTGAAAGCAATGCTATTTCTGCGTTGTCAAATTTTTTTTTTTTTTTTAAAGTTTATTTTAAATAATGTAATGTTATATATTCGTTCATGTTCACTCAATGCGATAATAAGAGTTTGAAATAGTTAAGAGTTGTTCTGGCAGTGATGAATAATGAAGCCAATAATTTGTACAATGATTTGTACTAAATTATCAATAGATTGGAGAAAGGGGTGATACCACAAATAGACTTTTAGAAGATTTCCATGTGTTTTACACATACACGTCCATACACACGCACACAGGTACATACATAAACTCATTATAATAATATAATAATATATATAATGTATATATATATATTATAATAAAGTTATATCACATTTCCGTGATTCTACATATATCGAATACGTTCCTGGATTTGAAAGGATCCATGGGTTCGCGCCCTGGTCCAGGCAAGTCTATTATCGAGAAAAAAAAATTCCCCTTTGGTTAAGCATATATGAAAATATTTTAATTCCGAGGTAGAGCGAATTAGATATTAAAGGACATTGTAGCTCGATATATAATATATATATATATATATATATATAAAAAATTATAATATGAAATATATATAGTAACATTTTACCACAGAAACCAGTTTTTTATAAGATATGCTACTATGCTTCCTATGACTACAGGAAAGAAGTTTGGGAAATATTTTACTAATACAAAAACCTGACATCCAAACTCAAGTGTCAAAAGAAATTTAATTTTAGCTTTAACCTTTTCAATATTAATGTTCCCAATGACTTTATTAATGAGAATTTGACTAATTATTCTTTCAATTTTTTTTGGATATTCCTATATGAGTAATGCTCCAGGTTGGGACATTAATCTAAGACACATATTATCTCTTGAGCTTTCGCTTTTCAAATGTCATAAAAGATTATTACTGGAATTCATGCATTATTATCCGTTCTGGATAATGTGACACTACATTTTTCCATATCTAGAATATTCGAGTGTGTGTATGTGTGTGTGTGTATTCACTTATATACAACGCTCTTCCTAAAAATTCCTAAAATATCTATTATTATTATTAATATATTACTATTACTAAACTCTCATAGATGACTGCCTGTGCGCTGTCGAAACGTTAGAGGAATAAACCTAAGACAACTGAAATCTTTGTAGGTCCTTAGGAAACCTGATATACCAGCTACATGCTGATGGGAAAAAGAAAATGAGAAGAATTGAAAAGATTCTATATAAATTTAATACCGTTGAGACAGCTACACTATTATTATTATTTTTATTATTTATTATTATT
>NC_087209.1:49697894-49735394 GCF_015104395.2 Macrobrachium nipponense
ATCTCCTGAATAATAATAATAATAATAATAATAATAATAATAATAATAATAATAATAATAATAATAATAATAAAAATAATAATAATAATATAATAATAATAAACACATGGGCAGTGCCAGTAATCAGATACAGCGCAGGAATAGTGGAATGGACGAAGGCAGAACTCCGCAGCATAGATCAGAAAACCAGGAAACATATGACAATACACAAAGCACTACACCCAAGAGCAAATACGGACAGACTATACATAACACGAAAGGAAGGAGGGAGAGAGGACCTACTAAGTATAGAGGACTGCGTCAACATCGAGAACAGAAGCACTGGGGCAACATCTGAAAACCAGTGAAGACGAGTGGTTAAAGAGTGCATGGGAAGAAGGACTAATAAAAGTAGACGAAGACCCAGAAATATTAACAGAGACAGAGAGACAGACAGAACAGAAGACTGGCACAACAAACCAATGCATGGACAACATGAGACAGACTAAAGAACTAGCCAGCAATGACACATGGCAATGGCTACTGAGGGGAGAGCTAAAGAAGGAAAGTGAAGGAATGATAAGAGCGGCACAAGATCAGGCTCTAAGAACCAGATATGTTCAAAGAACGATAGACGGAAATAACATCTCTCCCATATGTAGGAAGTGCAATACGAAAAATGAAACCATAAACCACATAGCAAGCGAATGCCCGGCACTTGCACAGAACCAGTACAAAAAGAGGCATGATTCATTGGCAAAAGCCCTCCACTGGAGCCTGCGCAAGAAACATCAGCTACCTTGCAGTAATAAGTTGGTACGAGCACCAACCTGAAGGAGTGATAGATAAAAACGATCACGCAAAGATCCTCTGGGACTATGGTATCAGAACGGATAGGGTGATACGTGCAAACAGAAGAAAGTATCACTCATTGATGTCGCAATACCATGGAACACCAGAGTTGAAGAGAAAGAGAGGGAAAAATGGATAAGTATCAAGATCTGAAAATAGAAATAAGAAGGATATGGATATGCCAGTGGAAATCGTACCCATAATCATAGGAGCACTAGGCACGATCCCAAGATCCCTGGAAAGGAATCTAGAAAAATTAGAGGCTGAAGTAGCTCCAGGACTCATGCAGAAGAGTGTGATCCTAATAACGGCACACATAGTAAGAAAAGTGATGGACTCCTAAGGAGGCAGGATGCAACCCGGAACCCCACACTATAAATACCACCCAGTCGAATTGGAGGACTGTGATAGAGAGAAATAATAATAATAATAATAATAATAATAATAATAATAATAATAATAATAATAATAATAATAATAATAATAATAATAATACTTCTGCCTCTAATCTAGAAAAATTAGAGGCTGAAGTAGCTCCAGGACTCATCCAGCAGAGTGTGATCCTAGACGGCGCATATAGTAAGAAAAGTGATGGACTCCTAAGGAGGTAGGATGCAACCCGGAACCCCACACTATAAATACCACCCAGTCGCATTGGAGGATTGTGATAGAGCACAAAAAAAAAAAAAAAAATAGAAAATAGAATAGATAACTAAATAATAATAATAATAATAATATTTTTGTGATTCGTGAATATTCTCTGTATCTATATTTCATAACAGATTCCTTTACCTTATAAATTTTGTCTTTGAATTCTACTTTTTTTTTATGATGAATTTAAAATAAAAATTTTGCTCGTATTGCTGAAAGATTAGATATACATTTTTTTTTACTTAGTTTTCCTTCATTACCTCCCATCAGTTGTAGATATATCTACACAGCTTGCATAAATTCAGAGACACATTCATTATGCAAACCTCATCGTATAATAAAGACAAAATACACAAAGAAACAGAAGCAGGAAAAGTCATTAATCAGTTTGAAAAAAAAAAAAAAAAAAAAAAAAACAGAAATGGATTTTCCGATTAAGTACCACAAAAATATCTAGATTTTCTAAGAATGAAAAAATCTTAAGTCTTTGTAATATGTTTTGTTTCAGACTTATTCGATTACTACAGAAAATGATGGATGAGTCCTTTCAAATCTTTGACACTTTCTTGACAAAGAGTGATAACTTTCCCGATCTTTTTCTTGCATGAATTATGGCGATTGTTTTCAAGGATCGCTGGGTTACACATCTTCGCATCTGGATACGGTTGACAGATGATTACGGTTTCCCTAAAATCATTCTCGTAAAGTTTCATCAAAACAAGCAACTTCCATTGTGGCATGATTACCTTTATTGTGTTATTTTCAGTGCTAACTGAATTTCCATTAGAAGAAAAGTGATCTCGTCTGGTGATCTGTCTGTATGTATGTATGTTACGATATGGGGAAGATTGGGAGTCTCTCTCTCTCTCTCTCTCTCTCTCTCTCTCTCTCTCTCTCTCTTTCATAAAAGAAGTATCCGGGCATTCTAGAAGAAATAAGCACCTCCTAAACATTTAGATTAAGATTGTCTTGATGCTATAAACCCTCCCCCCCCCTCCCGTCTCTCTCTCTCTCTCTCTCTCTCTCTCTCTATGTCTACTTGAACCAGATTTGTGTTGATATCAAGGCTATGCATAACATAAAAAAAGAATCCGGATATCCTGAAAGGAATAAACACTTCTTGAACATTAAAATTTTAGTCTCTCCTGATACTACAAACTTCTGAAAGAAATAAGCACTTCCTAAACCTTTTGCTAATGTCCTGACAGTACCTCTCTCTCTCTCTCTTCTCTCTCTCTCTCTCTCTCTATCTATCTATCTCTTTGTAAAATCGTATTCCGATTTTCTAAAAGAAATAAGGATTTCCTAAATATTCCAATTCGATAATGCCATTTGCTTGGTGAGACGTACCTGTGCACAGTCTGATTAATCAACCAATATCACGCGTTTAACATACGACTAGAAAACGAAATATATCTAGAAGTGTTCGTGAATTGTCAGTGATAAGATTAGTGTGAAAATAGGATAAAGTGTCTACCAAGTTAGTTTATCAAGTGAAGTATTGTAAATCAGATCAAGATGGCAGTAAGCTCAAACTGTTGGAGGAGATGGCGAAATCTTGCTCTTCTTGCAATATGCAATATGATGAGTTAACAGGAAGTGAGCGGGCATTTCTCAACTATGAGATCAATAACAGCCCTAATCAAAAAGATACAAAAGTATTCATAGACATTATTGGAAGGATATGATCCTTCAAACTGGAATAAATCATCAGAAAACATCATGAAAATAATTGAAGGAGTTCGAAATAAAATTCAAGTGGTCAGAGACTTATGAAGAAAATTTACATCAATCAACAATTCTGACAAAAAAAAATGATTAAGGTGAAAATTGTGAAAATACTAATTGATGCAATAGGAAAAAGAATGCCAAAAGCATGAAAACTGTGTAAGGTGTGGTATAGCATAGTCAATCCACAAAACCTGATCAGAAAATGTTCTGCATGGCAACATTGCCCCCACGCAACCACAATGGTGGTCCTGAAGTCATTAGGCAAAAATACGAGTAAGGATACCAGAGTATTTTGCTTAACATGTCTCTCATGGATAGACAGTGTTATAAATCAAGACTTAATGTGCAAATAGTAGAAGATGAAAAAGAAGAAGAGGAAGAAGAAGAAGAGAGGAAAAATGGAAGAGAAGAAAACAAAACTGAAATGACAGAAAAAGAATAATAAAAATTAAGAGCAAGACAAGAGTATGGATGCAGAAATACTCATAGATACTACATATGACGCAATCAAGCAGCATACATATGACGAATAAAATTACGATATGACAACACAAAATAAAATCCCGAAGAGGCTTTACCGGATCTGCATACAGATGGGAAAGATATAGAAAAAATAGAAAAGAAATGAAATCTATGGTAAAATGTGCATACCTAGACGGCTGTGAGGATGATTGCAGAGACCTACATCCAAAAATATGCAAAACCTAAAAGAAGGAAAAGGATGTAAGTTCGACAAAAAATGTAAATATATGCACCCTGTAGCCATGAATCAAAATCAGTTAAACAATCAATTAAATAATAAAATCCAAAATAGAAAAGAAACAAATAAAGAGAGGAACAACGAACATGAGGTGAAGAAAAAAAAACAAGTCATCACCGCGATATGGAGTGTCAGCAAAGAATTTCCAAGCATCAGCTTCCAAGATACAGCTCAAGAGACAAATACTGTATATACGATGCTAGGGGATGGTGCAGATATGGAGAAAATTGCAGACTCATATACAAAATGAATAAGTATGATAAGGAAGATCCAAATATATTTGGAAAGTTGGATTATTTTTATGTCAGAATTTCTGGAAATTGAAAAGAAAAAAAAAAACACATACCAGAACAGGAAAGAGACATGGAAAAAATCCTTATTATTATCCTTATTAAATGCAGGAGATAAGACGTACACCATCATAGTGATGAATGCGCAGGGTTTAGTTACCAGTAACTCAAAAAGAAAAATAGAGTACTTAGAAGAACTAACCCCAAATTGAAAAGAAAATAGATATAATGAATATAAGTGAAACCTGGTATTCCCAAGAGACTGGTAATTATGATCAAAGAAAAGGGTTCCAAACTTATAGATGAGATAGAAAATAGGAATCAAGGGGGAACCGCAATATATGGGAAAGACATAAAACAAGGAGAAATATATGAGAAATACAGTAAAACAGAATGTGAACTAATAGCGGTAGAATTTGAATTTGAAAAATTAATGAACATAGTAATATATAGACCCCCCTAATACTAAAGAGTTTGACACAATAATAGAAAAAAATTGGATGATATATGTAAAAATCATATGGACTGACTATTCTCCTATCCAAAGACTTTAACTTTCGTTTCGTAGATTGGAAAGGACGAATAGGAGATTGTGGTTGTATTTATACATATTTAAAAAAGAGAGTAATAGTAGTGCAGAACATAAGAGGCAATTCGAAAAGCTATTAGATATGCTACTAGAATACAACATTTCAACAAATAAATCACCTGTCAACAAGAAAGGAAAATACTTTAGACCTAGTATTCGTGAACGAGGTGAATTATGTTAAAAAAAATAATAGTTCATAATGCGAGTATTTAAGACCATAATGTCATAGAATTAACACTCCATTCCAAAGCAAGTGAAAACAGAGATAAGCAAGAAATGAAAAAGTGGGAAGGATATGGAAAATACAATTTCTACAGTAAAAATATAAAATGGTCAGAAATAAATGAAGAATTAAACAAAGCTTGGGATAACATTATCGTAAGTGATGATATACAGGTAAACACGGAGATAATATATAAAATATTAGAGAAAATAGTGGATAAATATATACCGAAGAAGAAAAGTAAACATCAGTCATGCATACCAAAAGCCAGAAGGATCTTATTCCAGAAAATCAGAAAGTGGAAAAAGGGTCTTACAAAAGAAAATGCGTGGAAAGGTGGAACTAAAAAATAAGATGGAAAATGCAGAACAAAAGATTATACAATCAAAAGAAAATGAAAAACGGGACTTGAAATAAAAAACCCTAATAAATATCAAGCAAAACCCCAAACTATTGTACTCGTATGCAAAAAAGATGAATAAAAGAAGAATAGGAAACTAGGTCCCTCTAAGAATTGAAGGGAGATGAATGAATGAAAAAAAGGAAATATGCACATATTGGCAGAACGATATAAGATAAAATTAACCCCTAGAATTGACAATGAAGATAATGATACAGAAAAAGGGATGAAAATAGTGAATATTTATCAGACATAGATATCAATGAAGCTGATATTGCGCAGGCTATTAATGAAATTAAAAATGGAGCTGCAGCAGGACCTGATGGTGTCCCTGCTATTTTGTTAATGTAAGTAGTTCACAAAGCCCCTTGCAATATTATTAAGACAAGTGTAGATACAGGCAAGATTTATGATGAGCACAAAATAGCATTATACCCCTACTTTAAAAAAAATTGGATCAAGGACTCGAAGCATAAGAAATTATAGGCCTGTGAGTCTAGCATCTCATATTATGAAAGTGTATGAAAGGGTAATGAAGAAAAATATTATGAAACATTTAATACAAAATAATTTGCTCAATATAGGAAAACATGGTTTTTGTATCCAGAAAAGGTACACAACCCAACTGTTAGTCCACTTTGAGAACTATACAAAATATGAAAACGGAAAAGAAACAGACGTGGTTTATCTGGACTTTGCAAAAGCTTTGACAAGGTAGATCATAATATATTAGCAAAGAAAATTAGAAAACATAATATAGTGGACAAAGTAGGAAGATGGTGAAAAGAATTTTTACACAACAGAAAACAGATAGTTTTTGCAAACGATGAGAAATCGGATGAAACTAAGGTAATATCTGGTGTGCCAAGAGTACGGTGGTAGCTGCATTGCTTTTTATTATTATGATTGCAGACATGAACAGTAATGTTAAGGACTCGGTAGTGAATAGTTTCGCCGAGGACACAAGAATAAGTAGAGAAATTACTTGTGATGAAGATAGTAACGCACTACAAAGAGACCTTAACAAAGTATATGATTGGGCAGAGGTAAATTGGATGGTACTTAACTCTGATAAATTTAAATCAATAAATTATGGAGATAGAGAAGGAAAGCTATATGCATATAGGGGACCTAATAATGAGACAATCACAAATAAGGAAGCAGTTAAAGACCTTGGTGTGATGATGAATAGGAACATGTTATGCAATGATCAAATAGCAATTCTATTGGCAAAATGTAAAGCAAAATATGAATGTTGTTATGGCACTTCAAAACAAGAAAAGCTGGACACATGATTATGCTTTATAAAACGTTTGTTTGTAGTCCACTTGAATATTGCAATAGGATATGGTACCTACAACTATTAAAAAAAGGATATTGCACAAATAGAGAGTTTACAAAGGTCCTTTACAGCTAGAATAGAAGAAGTTAAGGATCTATTGACTACTGGGAAAGTCTACAATTTTTAAAATTATATAGTTTAGAAGGAGAAGAGAACGCTACATGATAATTCAGGCATGGAAACAGATAGAAGGAATTGCCGAAAACATCATGGAGATAAAAATATCCGAAAGAGCAAGCAGATGTAGATTAATAGTGCCCAAAAACTCTACCTGGAAAATAATGAAAGCACATAGGACATTAATCCACTACACATCAGCATCAACAATGCAGCGTCTATTCAATGTGTTACCAGCTCATCTGAGGAATATATCAGGAGGGAGCGTAGATGTGTTGAAGAATAAGCTCGACAAATATCTAAACTGCATCCCAGACCATCCAAGATTGGAAGACGCAAAATATACCGGAAGATGTACTGGCAACTCTCTGGTAGACATTAGAGGTGCCTCACACTGAAGGACCTGGGGCAACCCGAACAAGATGTAAGGTCTGTAAGGTAAGGTAAGGTGTGCTCTCTCTCTATTCCTTACTCTCTCTCTCTCTCTCTCTCGTCTCTCCTCTCCTCTCTCCTTCCCTAATAAACGCAAGATAATGACAGCTACAGAGGCCAGCATCCTTTCACGTTACAACACAATGTAGGAATCATTATTACATCATTTCCTTTTCTGAAACGTTTTTCCATCATAAAATTTAGTTTATAGTTTCTTTTCCAGTTTGTCTCTACTCTATTCCAGTTCCAGGAGAGTTATTTTGCCACGCCCACGAAAGACTGGAAATTCTGAGGGACTGGTTTTTCTAGGATCATCATTCTTCGATATTTTCCTGCATCTATATCCAGGTTTTCCAGACACGTAAGATATTGTTCCAGGCCTTTACCCTTTCGCTTGAAATATTGTTCCAGACCTTCTCTTTTTCACCTGGAATAACATTGTTTCATTTCTTCTGTTAAAAAAATGTTTTTTGGTACTTTTAAATTCACATCTGGTTTAAAAATAAAAGATGTTTGTAATGTTTGCTGGTCTGTCTTCTGGTGAGTGGATTTAAAAGTATTATTTGGAGATATGCGTCTTTATAACACATTTCCTAAAGAGGTTTTTGACGTCTTTATAACACATTCCCTATTGAAGTGCTTTTGGTAGACTTTTCTAATTCAAAACAGGCATAAATAAAACAGGAAAGAAATGAGATGGATGTGTATGGGAATGAGAGAGGTGTGTGGTGGAGATGCGTGTGTGTGTTTTCAAAGCGAATTCGGTTGCCATTAAAAAAATCCACTTGATTGTAAGCATCTTTATGGGTTAAACATACCAGTACTTACAAGGACCATTAAAACACGCCCTTCCCCCACAATCGATTTTAACCCACAATTTCACAACGATTTCTGTCCCTCTGAGCCGAAACTACCCACTCGAATTAGAAATATCGCCTCTTGACGAGTAAACCCACATTTATGAATACAGGCACGTAATACATGCATAAATTCGACGTTTTCGAAGAGGCGGGGAAGAACTAGGGGAAATATATCCCGTTTATCCCTAAACGTCCATTCATGAATACAAGCACGTAATATAGACATAAATTCTGTGCATCTGGCGAGGGAGGAAAACTAGGGGGAAGATACTTTGCTGCTGGGAAGGAACCCTCGGTTATTTTTATTTCTTGAACGCCAATTGAAATAAGGGTTTTGGTCTACTGATTTTACTTGTTTTCAGTTCTGGGGAAATGTAACTTTTGATAAGAAATTCTACTCTTTATTTGTTTCAGTTTTTAAGGTAATTTAACTTTCTTAGGAATTCTAATCTTTATTTGTTTCAGTTCCTGCGAAATGTAACTTTTCTTAATGAATTCTTTATTTGTTTCAGTTTTAAGGAAATTTAACTTTTCTTAAATGAATTCTAATCTTTATTCGTTTTGAGTTCTGGGGAAATGTAACTATTGTTAAAGAATTCTAATCTTTTTTTGTTTTAGTTCTAGAGAAATGTAACTTTTGTGAAGGAATTCTAATCTTTATTTGCTTCATAATGATTCTAAGGGAAATGTAACTTTTGACAAAGAAGAATTCTAATCTTTATTCGTTTCAGTTTTAAGGAAATTTAACTTTCTTTAAGGAATTCTAATCTTTATATTTGTTTCACTACTAAGAAAACATAGTTTTCGGTGAACTAAGTGAGTGTATTTCTTACATAAAATTGATAGTTGTTTATATTTCAGATGTTAGAAGTGTATATGGCCTGTAATTAAATAAGTTGAGTGAGCATATTCCTTTCAAAAAAATTTAATTTTCCTATATTTCAGATGTTGGAAGCGTATAATACAACAATCAACTATGTTTTCGCGTTTAAATAAGTAAAACAGTAAAGTCTATTTCATTTACCTCAGTAGTGAAGTAACATCAGTGAATATTTGTGAAAAATCAAGGCTAACAAAAGCTTGCACTTAACTGACATAGTTAGGAGAGTGCAAAGCAATCTATCAGTGAAATGCAAACAAAATTTTATTTGACTATTAGAATCCTGGTTCTTAAAAACGGTAGTAGTTTTCTTGAACAGTACAGATTAAGATAAAAATCTTAATATTGAAATGAAATGATACAGTAGGAATACATAAAGACATAGAATAACTAACTGAATTTGTACTAAGTATTTGACAATGTTCCTAGTAAGGGTGATCATTTTCATAAATGCTCAAGTTTGAAACTTTTGTTACTGGTAACCGATCCAAGTTGAGACCAGCGAGTGTTTGATTCGATTTGATATATATATATATAATATTATATATATATATATATATATCTGTTATATGATATACTATATATATATATGTATATATATATATATACTATACATATATATATATATATGTATATATATATATATATATATATTATATATATATATATATATAAATTTTTTTTTGGCATTATGCTAAGCACTGGGGCAACTAAGGCCATTCAGCGCTGAAACGGAAATTGACAGTAAAAAGTTTGAAAGGCGTAACAGGAAGAAAACCTCAAAGCAGTTGCACAATGAAACAATGGAAGAAAGAGAATATGAACGGGGATACAGTTAAAGGAATGAAAGTAGTTGCAGCTAGAGGCCGAAGGGAAGCTGCAAAGAACCTTAAGTAATACCTACATTGCACCAAATGAGGTGCACTGACGGCTTCTAAACCCCCTAACCGGATAAATCAAGCGAATGTGTATATGTGTAATAATTACATATTAAATAGAAATGTATTAACGTCATTCTATGCGAAGCAAGAAGTTTTTGTGTTAATATGATGACTACTGTAGTCTAGTAGGATCTTGCAATATTTTTAAATATTAATTAGTGAATAGATGACATTGCGCAGACTTGGTGTTGTATCACATCTTCATTTGAATACACTTGGATCATCAGTTTAAAAGGTAACGCGCAACCGATGCCCCATTGGCATAATACATGTTGACGTTATCATAATAGCCTGTGCCTACGTCACAGACCTAGATCTGCATACTCGTGTGTTTGTGTAACATTGCGAAATATGTCACTCGACTAATGTACTCGCAACAGAATTGTATAGCAGACTTCAACTAGCACTCTTCGCTGGAAGACCTATCAAAACCTTCTTTGTATCTCTCCACGATGTAAGATAGAAGAATATATCTTATTTTTGTACTGTGTTTATCGACTTCAAATCTACCTACGATAGATGGACACTTAGAAGAAATATCATCACGGACATGATTCTTGTCTAAGATGCGATGTATACAACCCGATACATAGCGAATATTATCGCAAGTCAGAAAATAACCATTGTTAGTTAAACAATTGCAAGGCAACACCCCAATATATGCACCAATACATGAACTTACTACTTAGTTAATATCTGAAGCATATTCCTTTTATTTGTATGGTGTTTTACGTTGCATGGAACCAGTGTTATTCTGCAACGGGACCAACGGCTTTACGTGACTTCCGATCCACGTCGAGAGTGTGAACTTCTATTACCCGAAATTCACATCTCCAACACCTCAATGGAATGCCCGAGAACCGAACTCGCGGCCACGAGGTGGTACGCCAACACCGTACCGAACACGCCACTGAAAGCATATTTCGATTCAGAGCGCATCAATGCTAAAAAAAAAAAAAAATAGAAAATACGCTGTTATTGACAGGAATCGAATATATATCTGCCAGATCCGAAAATACTGCTATGCTCGCCAATACAACATGTGCATTTTCCCACGCTATAACCCCCACCACAAATATACGTATATATGAATAAATACCATTTTTATGATTTGGCGCCATTCTGCAAATCGCAGGATTGGAAACTCTTCCCCCCCCCCCCCCCCCCCCCACCCCCCCCCCCCCCCCCCCCCCCACCCCCACCCCCACGATATATTTTTGCTGTAACTCATCCAGTTCAATTGTTTTGTCAGAAAACATGAAATCACGGATTCGTGAAAGCAATGCTATTTTCTGCCTTGTCAAATTTTTTCAAAAGATTATTTTAAATAAAGTAATGTTATATATTCGTTCATGTTCACTCGATGCGATGGTAAGAGTTTGAAATAGTTAAGAGTTGTTCTGGCAGTGATGAATAATGAAGCCAATAATTTGTACAATGATTTGCACTAAATTGTTATCAATAGATTGGAGAAAGGGATGATCCACAAATAGACTTTTAGAAGATTTTCATGTGTTTTACACATACACGTCCATACACGCACACAGGTACATACACTCATTATGTATATATATATATATAGATATATATATATATATATATATATATATTATATATATATATATATATATATATATATATATATATATATAAATATATATATATATATAATATATATATATATATATATATATATATATATATATATATATATATATATATATATATATACATATGTTTATATATATATATATATATATATATATATATATATATATATATATATATATACATATATATATATATATATATATATATATATATATATATATATATATATATATATATATATATATATATATATATATATATATATAAGTCATATCACATTTCCGTGATTCATATACATATATCGAGCTACAATGTCCTTTAATATCTAATTCGCTCTACCTCGGAATTAATATATTTTCATATATGCTTAACCGAAGGGGAATTTTTTTCTCGATAATAGATTTGCCTGGACCAGGGCGCGAACCTATGGATCCTTTCAAACCCAGGAACGTCAGTGAAGCTTTTCCTACTACACCACCGCGAGAGGTTAAAAGTTCATGTCGCCTCTCACCCTCATATACCTTTCGCGCGCAGGTAATTAGTGGTTTGGAGACAACATCAACCCACCTCGACTCCGGTAGTGTTTGTAGTGCTTTTGACAACACGTAGTCAATCTATAAGTCATATCAACATTTCCGTGATTCATATACATATATCGAGCTACAATGTCCTTTAATATCTAATTCGCTCTACCTCGGAATTAATATATTTTCATATATGCTTAACCGAAGGGGAATTTTTTCTCGATAATAGATTTGCCCTGGACCAGGGCGCGAACCTATGGATCCTTTCAAACCCAGGAACGTCAGTGAAGCTTTTCCTACTACACCACCTCTCACCCTCTCACCCTCATATACCTCGCGCGCAGGTTAATTAGTTGGTTTGGAGACAAATACAACCCACCTCGACTACCGGTAGTGTTGTAGTGCTTTTGACAACACGTAGCCAATCTATAAGTCATATCACATTTCCGTGATTCATATACATATATCGAGCTACAATGTCCTTTAATATCTAATTCGCTCTACCTCGGAATTAATATATTTTCATATAGCAATTCAACCGAAGGGGCAATTTTTTCTCGATAATAGATTTGCCTGGACAGGGCGCTGCGACCTATGGATCCTTTCAAAACCCAGGAACAACGTCAGTGAAGCTTTTCCTCCACTACACCACCGCGAGAGGTTAAAAGTTCATGTCGCCTCTCACCCTCATATACCTTTTCGCGCGCAGGTAATTAGTTGGTTTGGAGACAACATCAACCCACCTCGACTCCGGTAGTGTTGTAGTGCTTTTGACAACACGTAGCCAATCTATAAGTCATATCACATTTCCGTGATTCATATACATATATCGAGCTACAATGTCCTTTAATATCTAATTCGCTCTACCTCGGAATTAATATATTTTCATATATGCTTAACCGAAGGGGAATTTTTCTCGATAATAGATTTGCCTGGACCAGGGCGCGAACCTATGGATCCTTTCAAACCCAGGAACGTCAGTGAAGCTTTTCCTACTACACCACCGCGAGAGGTTAAAAGTTCATGTCGCCTCTCACCTCATATACCTTTCGCGCGCAGGTAATTAGTTGGTTGGGAGGACAACATCAACCCACCTCGAACTCCGGTAGTGTTTGTAGTGCTTTTGACAACACGTAGCCAATCTATAAGTCATATCACATTTTCCGTGATTCATATACATATATCGAGCTACAATGTCCTTTAATATCTAATTCGCTCTACCTCGGAATTAATATATTTTCATATATGCTTAACCGAAGGGGAATTTTTCTCGATATAGATTTGCCTGGACCCAGGGCGCGAACCTATGGATCCTTTCAAACCCAGGAACGTCAGTGAAGCTTTTCCTACTACCCACCGGCACCGAGAGGTTAAAAGTTCATGTCGCCTCTCTCATATACCTTCGCGCGGCAGGTAATTAGTTGGTTTGGAGACAACATCAACCAACTCGACTCCGGATAGTGTTTGTAGTGCTTTTGACAACACGTAGCCAATCTATAAGTCATATCACATTTCCGTGATTCATATACATATAATCGAGCTACAATGTCCTTTAATATCTAATTCGCTCTACCTCGGGATTAATTATATTTTCATATATGCTTAACCGAAGGGGAATTTTTTCTTGATAATAGATTTGCCTGGACCAGGGCGCGAACCTATGGAATCCTTTCAAACCCAGGAACGTCAGTGAAGCTTTTCCTACTACCACCACCGCGAGAGGTTAAAAGTTCATGTCGCCTCTCACCCTCATATACCTTTCGCGCGCAGGTAATTAGTTGGTTTGGAGACAACATCAACCCACCTCGACTCCGGTAGTGTTTGTAGTGCTTTTGACAAAACACGTAGCCAATCTATAAGTCATATCACATTTCCGTGATTCATATACATATATCGAGCTACAATGTGCTCGATATATGTATATGAATCACGGAAATGTGATATGACTTATAGATTGGCTACGTGTTGTCAAAAGCACTACAAACACTACCGGAGTCGAGGTGGGTTGATGTTGTCTCCAAACCAACTAATTACCTGCGCGCGAATAGGTATGAGGGTGAGAGGCGACATGAACTTTTGTTAACTCTCGCGGGGTGGTGTAGTAGGAAAAGCCTTCACTGACGTTCCTGGGTTTGAAAGGATCCATAGGTTCGCGCCCTGGTCCAGGCAAATCTATTATCGAGAAAAAATTCCCCTTCGGTTAAGCATATATGAAATATATTAATTCCGAGGTAGAGCGAATTAGATATTAAAGGACATTGTAGCTCGATATATGTATATGAATCACGGAAATGTGATATGACTTATAGATTGGCTACGTGTTGTCAAAAGCACTACAAACACTACCGGAGTCGAGGTGGGTTGATGTTGTCTCCAAACCAACTAATTACCTGCGCGCGAAAGGGGTATATGAGGGGTGAGAGGCGAACATGAACTTTTAACCTCTCGCGGGGTGGTGTAGTAGGAAAAGCTTCACTGACGTTTCCTGGTTTGAAAGGATCCATAGGTTCGCGCCCTGGTCCAGGCAAATCTATTATCGAGAAAAAATTCCCCTTCGTTAAGCATATATGAAAATATATTAATTCCGAGGTAGAGCGAATTAGATATTAAAGGACATTGTAGCTCGATATATATATATCTATATATATATATATATATTAATAAACATTTACACAGAAACAGTTTTTTTATAAAATATGCTCCTATGCTTCCTTTGATTACAGGAAAGAAGTTTGGGAAATATTTTACTAATACAAAAACCCTGACATCCAAACTCAAGTGTCAAAAGAAATTTAATTTTAGCTTTAAAACTTTTCAATATTAATGTTGCCACTGACAATATTAATGAGAATTTGACTAACTATTCTTTCAATTTTTTTGGATATTCCTATAGATAATAATGCTCCAGGCTGGGACATTAATCTAAGACACATATTATCTCTTGAGCTTTCGCTTTTCAAATGTCATAAAAGATTATTACTGGAATTCATGCATTATTATCCGTTTCTGGATAATGTGACACTACATTTCTCCATATCTAGAATATTCGGGTGTGTATGTGTGTGTGTGTGTGTGTGTGTGTGTGTATTCACGTATATACAACGATCTTCCTAAAAATTCCTAAATATTTATTATTCTTATTAATATATTACTAATACTAAACTCTCAAAGATGACTGCCTGTACCCTGTCGACACGTTAGAGGAAATAAACCTAAGATAACTGAAATCTTTGTAGGTCCTTAGGAAACCTGATATACCAGCTACATGCTGATGGGAAAAAGAAAATGAGAAAAATTGAAAAGATTCTATATAAATTTAATACCGTTGAGACAGCTACACTACTACTACTACTACTACTACTACTACTACTACTACTACTACTACTATTATTATTATTATTATTATTATTATTATTATTATTATTATTATTATTATTATTATTATTATTATTTCGAAGATGAGCCATATTCATTTGGAACAAGCCCATTACAGTGTGCCACTGACTTGAAATTCAAGCATCCAAGGAATATTAAGGTGTTCATTAGAAAGAAGCAACAGAAGGTAGTGGGAAATAGATGCTTGCAAATGTATATGATTCTAAAAATGGAGAGAGAGAGAGAGAGAGAGAGAGAGAGAGAGAGAGAGAGAGAGTTCTTGTTTCCACTAAGGGAATCTTGCTGATGTTAAAGGTGAGTATATACGAACTTGATTACCCATTGAAGGTTTTTGTTGAAAGCGAATGATACGGGAAATTCTTAAAAGCTGTTCCTAATTGGCTATTCCCTCGTCATAATATTCTACTCAGGTGCCACTGTTATTTTCCCCAAAGGTACAACGAAAAGGAATCTTTTCTCCTGCAAAAATAACTCTCCGTGACGTTTTTTTAATGATTAGGACTTGAAGGTAATTGAATAATTAGTTCAATTTGATACATAAGTAAGAGACAATATTTACTATATACTCTTATTTTCATAAAGGACTTGGATGTTTCTCTTATAAAAATCGTCTAATCCATATTCTACGATACAAGGCACGATTAGATTTCACTGGCAAGACGAAGGTTGCCTCGTTCAAGAACTTGAGATATCTATCTCTAGAATTACCAAATCGATCGACCATGTAACGGCAAATGGATGATGACGATTGCAAGCAATCAGGAAACCTAGAGACATTGACAGGAAAAAAATGATGCTTACAGAGAAAGAGTTGTCTCAAAGAATAAGTGTCCACAGACATAGAGTTGTCATATAAAGAATAAAGAATATGAGACTTGCTACATATATTAGGGCTTGTGCCTTGTATGATAAGGCGCCCTATGAGGTAATGTTAGACTAGCGATAATCTTACGCTAAGTCGGTTGGTATTGCACTTCCATCTTCAATGGAGTGTCTGGGGGTTTGTAGATCACTTACGAAGTCGGTATTATCTTGTTAGTTATTACGACGATGTGTTAAACTCATGGTGAGGAGGTTCTTGTAGAAAACACGAAATATAAAAATATATGTATTCTTCTGAAGTTTTACATGCTGAAGATCAGATATGATTGTACAAGTCTTCTAATAACGATAGCTTGATCGCTTCTGCCAATGATGATGGCTAATCCTATTCCTCTACATGATAAAGCTTAGGTAAAGAGGTACAGGTCTTCTAATGACGATAGCTAACACTGTTCTGCCTGTCTACCATCTCTGTTACAAGTTATGAAGGAACAGACAGTAGTTCGAACATATGAACATACATACAAATGACATAGTTTCATACGAACACACAATCAAAATGAGACACGCTACAGATCACGTAGGCCGTTTGAATTATAGGTCGGGGTTAGTTGTCTCAAGCAGGAGCTTGGACTAGGGTTTATAAACAATTGAATGACTACAGGTGACGGCATGTTATCTTAAACATACTTTTATTGTATACGTCATCTTTAGCGTCTCTAGTCTGATCACATTCCTGCAAGCAATCTGGTTGACCTCTTTAGTTTTATTCTTTTATATATATGGACTAACATTCCATATTTTTATTATGTAAACACTTACACATATACGTGCTTTCATCTCGCTCTCTCTCTCTCTCTCTCTCTCTCCTCTTGGCCCTTCTGTTGGCAAACTCATTTCCTCATCCAATTACCCGTTAAATTTCAAGGTGGAACTTCAGCTATAAAACAAACAGACACACTTAAAACTTGCAGTAGCTCAACCCTCAGAATATATATTATACAGACATTCCTCCTGGGAATATTTTGGACGCATACAGATGAGCGCTTCATGAGAAATGTGTTCGCATTGTCGTCGACTGCTGGTGGAATATGTTAAAATTTTCCGCTACGACTTGGGATAATTTGTTTTTGGTTCTTTATTATTATTATTATTATTATTATTATTATTGGGCACAATTTTCAGTGTCGAAAATGATAACAATGATTGCAGTCCACAATAATATCGCATGTGAAGTAAATAAAGTGTTTTAATGATAATAGCTTTCGAACCCTGCACCAGGTTCATCCTCAGCAAAGTGGTACAGGTCTTCTAATGACGATAGCTAACACTGTTCTGCCTGTCTACCATCTCTGTTACAAGTTATGAAGGAACAGACAGTAGTTCGAACATATGAACATTCATACAAATGACATAGGATGAACCTGGTGCAGGGTTCGAAGCTATTATCATTAAACACTTTTATTTACTTCACATGCGATATTATTGTGGACCTGCAATCATTATTATTATTATTATTATTATTAAAGAAATACGTGTGTAGTATTCCCGTTCAAGAGGCTAAACTGATAAAGACAAGTAAGAGACTAAACAATAATGACCAAGTAGGAATTAAAACCATTTAGAATATATATATATATATATATATATATATATATAGTATATATATATATATATATATATATGTATATATATATATATATATATATATATATATATATATATGTATATGTGTGTGTGTATGTGTGTATATATATACCTCATGGATACATGCATACATACATACCTTATATGGGTTTATATATACATATAAACATACATACATATGTATGTATATTATATATATATATATATATATATATATATATATATATATACATATATATATATATATATATATATATATATATATATATATATATATATATATATCTATATATATATATATATATATATATATATATATATATATATATTATATATAGTATATATATGGTATATATATATGATAATATATATATATGTATAACTGAATCACGAAGTTAGGGACGTGATAATCCATAAAAAATAAAGTTATATGCCCCGATAGAAAATAAACACGGAGTATCCTCGAGATCTTTCGACGTTCAAACGTCCTTTACTTAGCAGATGAACTGACATACATGAGGAAATGACAATACACAAAAGGTCGTATAACTGGCAGATAGGGATTATAAAAAGATTAGTACCTAGGATCCGACACACCTGGAAGATGAGTAACCTTCCCAAACAAGCAAAAATATGGTTACAATTAAAAGTTCAAGACAATCTGCTCAGACACAAGGGTAAGACAATTAAAGGATTACTATAGGTGACGGCTATTCAGAACTTTGGTAAACATAAGCATATTCACAATACATATTAAACATTCATATACAACGAAAATACCTCTAAACCAACTAATTTTTATTTAAGTCTGTAATTATATCTTTGAGGTCATTCTTAAACATGTTCCAAATACAAGGGCCTAAATGAAACAGGCCACGGCTAATATTGAAATTACAATGAGAAGTAAGTTGTATTAAAGCAGATTCTAAAAGAATTTTGTGATTGGACATCTTTTGACCTGCAATTATCGAACTACCAATCCAATTTATTCAGTGGTTGTTTTCACTTAAATGAATGAATATTGCATTAGATGTTTGCCCAGTTTTTACCGAATATTTATGCTGGCTTAACCTTACTTCTAAGCCCTTGCTCGGCTGTCCGAGATAAAATGAGGGACAATCCATATCCATACATGGCATTTTGTATATTATGTTGTTGCTTTCTCTGGGGCCACTTTTTATTAACATTTTTTTAGTGCGTTATTATAGGAAAAAACAAGATTGACCTTAAAGGCTTTTAGCAATGATTTAATGGTTTCAAATCCGTTAAAATAAGGCAAATTGAGAATGTTCTTAGAATTTTCTTTCTGCGTGTTACTTACACTATAAAACTTTTTTGTGGGCTTTATTATAACAAATATCTAATATATGTGAAGGATATCATAAATCTTTCCCTATTTT
Organism: Macrobrachium nipponense; assembly: GCF_015104395.2. Classification (NCBI taxonomy): domain Eukaryota; kingdom Metazoa; phylum Arthropoda; class Malacostraca; order Decapoda; family Palaemonidae; genus Macrobrachium; species Macrobrachium nipponense. Next base: position 49,717,342 of record NC_087209.1, read on the forward strand.
TCTATGTATTCAATTTCTTGATCCAAATATTGGGGACTGACAATGGGCAACTTGCTCGTAAAAAACATAGAAGAAAAAATTGATATTTTTATGTTAAGATGGTGGCCTGAATAAAAATGATCATAAGTTAAGTTGGTGGTCGGTTTCCTATAAATACTAAATTTACATTGAAATGGTTCTCTATGTATCAAAACATCTAAAAGATGGAGGCAATTATCTTTTTCTAATTCTAGAGTAAACTTAATCGATGGTACCTGGTTATTTAAATTAGAGAGTAAATCATTTACATCAATACCAACAGGCAGAACAACTAAAATATCATCAACATATCTATACCACTTTACAGGAATATAAATGATATTAGGTAAGTAGCGTTTTTCAAAGAATTCCATGTACAGGTTTGAGAGGAGAGGCGATAAAGGGTTGGCCATTGCCATGCCAAATATTTGTTGATAAAATTCACCATTGAATATAAATTTGGAATCACAACTGCACAACCTAGTGAGTGAAATAATGTGACTTATAGGTAGAGGTAATTCATGCTGAGTTAAGTTCATTACTAAGATATTCTAAAATAGAGTTATAGGGTCTTAGTAAAAAGAGAAATACATAAAACTGACGAATCTATCAGTGGGGCAAAGAGTAATTTTGTTTAATTTATCAGCTAAAATCTAGAGATTATATATATGAGAATCGGAGTTGGTTCCAAGTAACGGGGAACAGATCTTAGTGATATATTTCGAATGTTTATGTGAAATTGATAACCCTCGGTAATTAATCAAACACCATCATTAGTTTAGCCATAACACTAGGCACAGTCAACACAGTAATTAAGTAAGTACACCATTCCTCTAGATTAATCACACTCTTCTCCAGAACAATTCCCCTCTTCCGGAATCGCCTGTTAGAAGACAGGAGAACACTCTGATAAGCATAAGAGAATAATCAAAAGATCATATAAACAGAACATCTCTGAAATAAATATTCAAATACAATCCAGCCACACTTTGACCAAAATAAAGAAAAGGCTTACCCATTTTTCAGCACAGTTGCACTATCACAAAATCAACAAACACTTTGGCAGAGCCATCTTGGCTCTACCTCCTCTCAGTAATAGTCTCCCCTTCATGCGATAAGCCTACATTTCATTATGTAGGAGGAAAAGCGCACACATACGTACGAAGCCACACTCATTGTTCACACCCACAAATCTGGGGAACAAATTCGTAAGGCTATTAAGAATAGGTTGCTAGCTACAAAATTAAAACGCATTAGTGCCCAGCATCAAATTTAAAGTTGAATGGAAACAGACAACAAATTCCTTTCTTGATGTTTTAATAATCAGAGCACGACAGAATACAAATTTACCATATACAGAAAACCAACGTTCTCACTTTCATATATTCACTACTTTAGCTATCATGACAATACTATCAGGATAGGTGTAGCTAGCAACCTATTCTTAAGAGCCTACGAATTTGTTCCCCAGATTTCCTGGAAAAAGAATTTGAACTAATTCGCAAGCAACTTTCATCTTTAAAGTATCCTGACCATATAATTGAGAAAGCAATTCAAAAAGCAAACGTAAGTTTTCTACCGACCCCCTAAAGACAAGACCAGAGACACAACAACGAATAAAATAAAAATTCCCCACCTGGAGACGATTAAGAGAGTAACTCACACCCTTGGGAAATCCAACCCTTTTGCATTTACCCACTACCCAAATACCTTAGCCAAATCCCTGATTAACGTCCCAACAAAAGACATCTCCCAAAAGACTCGGGTATATGAGATCCCATCCAAGGACTGTGACCAATCTTACATCGGATTTACAGGTAAATCACTTCCCCAGAGATTAATACAACACAAACGGTCAGTTAGGTATGGACAACAGAACTCGGCTATTTTCAACCATATAAATGAACATAACCATAGAATAAACTGGAATATGTCACGTGTAATTTATAGCAGCAACTGCCGGTACAAGAGTCAAATGATGGAATCGGCCTTAATAAAAGAGAAGCAGGTAATGAACATCTCAAAAGGGAATTGGATATCAGATATCGTCAACGCAGTGTTCATTCAAAACAACGCTTAAGAAGATAAAGGAAGATTATCAGCGGGGGTGACCTAAATTGCTTACTTGTGGACGAATCTCTTGGTATAATACCACCTTTCTGTAAACTTTTTCTCATCATATACCTGAAGAGAGAGACAGCAGTCTCTGAAATATAGTACTTTCTCTCTACATTTTGGTGTTTTTATGGGCTCCTTTTATATATATATATATATATATATATATATATATATATATATATATATATATATAAATATATATATATATATATATATATATATACTATATATATATATATATATATATATATATATATATATATTATATATATTATATGTATACATATATATATATATATATATATATATATATATATATATATATATATATATATATATATATATGACTGGTAAAAATGTTCTGTAACAACAGAGTTCCATCTAATAAAGGAGCCCATAAAAACACCAAATAGAGAAAAAGTACTATATTTCATCTACCTGAGAGGGAGACAGCAGTCTCTGAAATATAGTACTTTTTCTCTAGTTTTGTGTTTTTATGGGCTCCTTTATTAGATATATATATATATATATATATATAGATATATATCTATATATATATATATATATATATATGTATACACACACACACACACACACATATATATATATATATATATATATATATATATATATATATATATATATATATATATATATATACATGATATATATACATATATATATATATATATATATATACTATATATATATATATATATATATATATATATATATATATATATATATATATATATATATATATATATATATATATATATATATATATATATGTATATATAGAAGGGATGAAAAAGTGATTAAATATCAGGGAAAATACGTTTTCTGTTTATGTCTTTATGGTTCTTGATAAGATTGTGCATATATATTATAAATATGCAAATATATGTATGTAAATATTTCCACGTAGGATCTTCTTTTATATAGATACAGACTTATATATATATATATATATATATATATATATATATATATATATATATATATATATATATATATATATATTTATTCGAAGCATTTTTATTCGTAATCCTAATATCAAACATGTCTTGTTTAGAATGTATTACTTCATAACTTCTCCAGCAAATTGATGTATCCAACGTATTCACGATTTACCTCTATATTCTCTGTTTCTTTTCATTACATTGATTGACTTTAGTTTTGTCCTCTTATGTGAATCCTTTGATTTTGGTATTTGTTTTTCATTTTGATGGATTAAATCGTTGTAAATATTCCCACTTCATTCTCTCGGTAATTGTAATAAACAAATGATGTAAAGGTCTTGTAAATAAGTATTGTAAAAGTATTTCAAATATATAATATAAAAATATTGTAAAGTAGTATTGTGAAAATAATATGATTAAGTATGGTATAAGTATTGTAAATGAGTCTGTAAAAGTATTGTAAATAAGCATTGCAAAAGTATTATAAGTACTGTAAAACTTTTGTAAACAAGAATTGCAAAAGTACTGTAAATATATTGATCAGGATTGCTATAACTAAAAGCCTTATAAAAGGATGATACCTTGCATCAATATACACAGCTGGGTGAGGATGCCCCTTGGGTGAGAAGAAGCCCTTGGGTGAGATCTTTTATTCAAAGCAAGACAGGTAGCTCCAAGGTTCAGGAGAGTATAGAGTACCTTAATGAAAAAAAGAATCTAGTCTTCACAAGACTTAGTGGGAGACGTCCCATTCAAAGAGAAGAATATCCTACAACTGTATACCCATTCTAGGGAGCCCGAGGGCACTTCTGGAAAAGAAGGGAAAGAAAATAGACAGTCAAAAGAAACATGAAGATTTTTTCCCATTTTTTTTGGTTTCTTTAAGAAACAGTCAGGAGAGAGCGTCCGTCTGGCGCTTTTGAATGGCTTCTCAGAACTGGGATGAAAAGGGGCGAGTCACTCTTGGATGTGTATACAGCAAAGTGAGGAGTTTATAATGAATGTTAAAGGTAGAAGTAAGTGTGTATCTTTATAAAAGGGGAATTGGATCTTTGAAGTTAAAGACTAATTGACCAAGATGTTTCAATCTCACTTCGAGAATAGTAGATTTAAGAATATTCCTCTTAATCTTTATTGGAACTTCGTTAATTTATGTTTATGTATTCTCTCCTTTTTTGATAAGTGATCACTTCTTTCTGTTTGTCCCATTGTCTTCTGCTACTTCTTTCTAATGAACGCCACATTGTTTGGAAGTTTGAATTTCAAGGCAATGCCTCTTTTGTGGGCTTGTTCCATATGAATAAGGGTTCATCTCCTGAATAATAATAATAATAATCAATAAAAATAATAATAATAATAATAATAATAATAATAATAATAATAATAATAATAATAATAATAATAATAATAATACTTCAGCCTCTAATCTAGAAAAACTAGCGGCTGAAGCAGCTCCAGGACCCATCCAGCAGAGTGTGATCCTAGAAACGGCGCACATAGTAAGAAAAGTGATGGACTCCGCAACCCGGAACCCCACACTATAAATACCACCCAGTCAAATTGGAGGACTGTGATAGAGCAAAAAAAAAAAAAAAAAAAAAAAAAAATAGATAACTAATAATAATATAATATATTTTTGTGATTCGTGAATATTCTCTGTATCTATATTTCATAACAGATCCTTTACCTTATAAATTTTGTCTTTGAATTCTACTTTTTTTATGATGAATTTGAAATAGAAATTTTTGCTCGTATTGCTGAAGATTAGATATACATTTTTTCACTTTAGTTTTCCTTCATTACCTCCCATCAGTTGTAGATATATCTACACAGCTTGCATAAATTCAGAGACACATTCGTTATGCAAAACGTTCATCGTATAAAAAAGACAAAATTACACAAAGAAACAGAAGCAGGAAAAGTCATTAATCAGTTTGAGAGAGAGAGAGAAAAAAAAAAAAGCTATGGAATTTCCGATTGAGTACCACAAAAATATCTAGATTTTCTATGAATGAAAAAATCTTAAGTCTTTGTAATATGTTTTGTTTCAGACTTATTCGATTACTACAGAAAATGATGGATGAGTCCTTTCAAAATCTTTGACACTTTCTTGTCAAAGAGTGATAACTTTCCGATCTTTTTTCTTGCATGAATTATGGCGATTGTTTTTCAGGAACGCTGGGTTACACATTTTCGCATCTGGATACGGTTGACAGATGATTACGGTTTCCTTAAAGTCATTCTCGTAAAGTATCATTAAAACAAACAACTTCCATTGTGGCATGATTACCTATATTGTGTTATTTTCAGTGAATTTCCATTAGAAGAAAAGTTATCTCGTCTGGTGATCTGTCTGTATGTATGTATGTTACGATATGGGGAGGATTGGGAGTCTCTGTCTCTGTCTGTCTGTCTGTCTGTCTGTCTGTCTGTCTCTCTCTCTCTCTCTCTCTCTCTCATAAAAGAAGTATCCGGGTATTGTAGAAGAAATAAGCACTTCCTAAACATTTAGATTTGAGTCTGTCCTGATGCTACAAACACCCCCCCCCCTCCGTCTCTCTCTCTCTCTCTCTCTCTCTCTCTCTCTCTCTCTCTCTCTCTCTCTCTCTCGCCTTGAACCAGATTTGTGTTGATATCAAGACTATGCATAATAGAAAAAAAAAGAATCCGGATATCCTGGAAAGGAATAAACACTTCTTAAACATTTTGCTAATGTCCTGACAGTACATCTCTCTCTCTCTCTCTCTCTCTCCTCTCTCTCTCTCTCTCTCTCTCTCTCTCTGATACTACAAACTTCTGAAAGAAATAAGCACTTCCTAAACATTTTGCTAATGTCCTGACAGTACATCTCTCTCTCTCTCTCTCTCTCTCTCTCTCTCTCTCTCTCTCTCTCTCTCTTTCGTAAAATCGTATTCCAATTTTCTAAAAGAAATAAGGATTTCCTATATATTCCAATTTGATAATGTAACCATTACACAACAAAGCATTCTCTCTCTCCCTCTCTCTCGAGTAATGCTATTTTGCTTGGTGAGACATAACTGCGCACAGTCTGACTAATAAACCGATATCACGCGTTTAACATACGACTAGAAAACGAAATGTATCTAGAAGTGTTCGTGAATTGTCGGTGATAAGATTAGTGTGAAAATAGTAGGATAAAGCGTCTACCAAGTTAGTTTATCAAGTGAAGTATTGTAAATCAGATCAAGATGGCAGTAAGCTCAAACTGTTGGAGGAGATGGCGAAATCTTGCTCTTCTTGCAATATGCAAATTGCAATATAATGAGTTAACAGGAAGGGAGCGGGCATTTCTCATCTATGAGATCAATAACAGCCCTAATCAAAAAGAGATACAAAAGTATTCATAGACATATTGGAAGGATTATGATCCTTCAAACTGTAATAAATCATCAGAAAACATCATGAAAATAATTGAAGTTCAAAATAAAATTCAAGTGGTCAAGAGACTTATAAAGAAAATTTACATTAATCAACATATTCCGACAAAGAAAATGATTAAGGTGAAAATTGTGAAAATACTAATTGATGCAATAGGAAAAAGAATGCCAAAAGCATGAAAACTGTGTAAGGTGTGGTATAGCATAGTCAATCCACAAAACCTGATCAGAAAATGTTCTGCATGCAACATTCCCACGCAACCACAATGTGCTGAAGTCATGCAAAATACAAGTAAGGATACCAAAGTATTTTGCTCAACATGTCTCATGGATAGACAATGTTATTAAATCAAGACTTAATGTGCAAATAGTAGAAGATGAAGAAGAAGAGGAAAATGGAAGAGAAGAAAACAAAACTGAAATGACAGAAAAAAAAATAATGAAAACAAAGAACAAGACAAGAGTATGGATGCAGAAATACTCATAGATACTACATATGAGGCAATCAAGCAGCATACATATAAAGAAATAAAATACGACATGACAACACAAAATAAAATCCCGAAGAGGCTTTACCCAGATCTGCATACCTATGGGAAAGAGATAAAAAAAATAGAAAAGAAAGACAAAGTCTGCACCCTTTTTTTTGAAGAGGATTGCAGATTTGGTGAAAGATGTTACTACAAACATCCCAAGGTATGTCACAACTATGAAATCTATGGTAAATGTGCATACCTAGACGGCTATGAGGATGATTGCAGAGATCTACATCCAAAAATAGGCAAAAACCTAAAAGAAGGAAAATGATGTAAGTTCGACAAAAAATGTAAATATATGCACCCTGTAGCCATGAATCAAAATCAATTAAATAATCAATTAAATAATAAAATCCAAAATAGGAAAGGAACAAATAAAGAGAGGAACAAAGAACATGAGGTGAAGGAAAAAAACCAGCCATCACCGCGATATGGAGTGTCAGCAAAGAATTTCCAAGCATCAGCTCCAAGATACAGCTCAAGAGACAAATACTGTATATACGATGCTAGGGGATGGTGCAGATACGGAGAAAATTGCAGATTCATATTCAAAATGAATAAGTATGATGAAGGAAGATCAAATATATTGGAAAAGTTGGATTATTTAATGTCAGAATTTCTGGAAATGAAGAAAAGAACAACATATCAGAACAGGAAAGGGACGTGGGAAAATCTTTATTACCCATATTAAATGAAAGAAATAACATGTACACCATCATCGTGATGAATGCGCAGGGTTTAGTTACGAGTAACTCAAAAAGAAAAATAGAGTTCTTAGATGAACTAATCCAAATTGAAAGAAAATAGATATAATGAATATAAGAGAAACCTGGTATTCCCAAGAGACTGGTAAATTATGATCAAATAAAAGGTCCAAACTTATAGATGATATAGAAAAATAGGAATCAAGGGGAACCGCAATATATGGGAAAGACATAAAACAAGGAAAAATATATAGAAATACAGTAACTCAGAATGTGAACTAATAGGTGGTAGAATTTGAATCTGAAAAATTAATGAACATAGTTATATATAGACCCCCCTAATACTAAAGAGTTTGACACAATAATAGAAAAATTGGATGACATATGTAGAAATCACATGGACTGGACTATTCTCCTATATTCTCCTATCCAAAGACTTTAACTTTCGTTTCATAGATTGGAAAGAACGAATAGAAGAGTATGGTTGTATTTATACATATGAAAAAAGAGAGTGCAGAAGATAAGAGGCAATTTCAATTCCAGCTATTAGATATGCTACTAGAATACAACATTCAACAAATAAATCTCCTGTCAACAAGAAAGGAAAATACTTTAGACCTAGTATTCGTGAACGAGGTGAATTATGTTTAAGAAATAATAGTTTATAATGCGAGTATTTCAGACCATAATGTCATAGAATTTACAGTCCATTCCAAAGCAAGTGAAAACAGATATAAGCAAGAGATGAAAAAGTGGGAAGGATATGGAAAATACAATTTCTACAGTAAAAATATAAAATGGTCAGAAATAAATGAAGAATTAAACAAAGATTGGGATAACATTATCGTAAGTGATGATATACAGGTAAACACGGAGATAATATATAAAATATTAGAGAAGAAGTAGTAGATAAACATATACCGAAGAGGAAAAGATCAGAAAGTGGAAAAAGGGTCTTACAAAAGAAAAAACTGCATGGAAAGTGGCGGAACTAAAAAGTAAGATAGAAAAGCAGAACAAAGATTATACAATCAAAAAGAAATGAAAAAATGGGACTTGGAAGAAAAAACCCAAGTAAATATCAAGCAAAACCCCAAACTATTGTACTCGTATGCGAAAAAGATGAATAAAAGAAGAATAAAAAGGAGATTAACGAAAGAAAAAAAAGAAATATGCAACATATTGGCAGAAAGATATAAGAGAAAATTTACCCCTAGAATTGATAATGAAGATAATGATACAGAAAAAGGGATGAAAATAGTGAATATTTATCAGACATAGATATCAATGAAGCCGATATTGCGCAGGATATTAATGAAATTAAAAATGGAGCTGCAGCTGGGCTTGATGGTGTCCCTGCCAATTTGTTAAAGAAAGTAGTTCATTCTATCACAAAGCCCCTTGCAATATTATTAAGACAGAGTGTAGATACAGGCAAGATTTATGATGAGCACAAATTAGCATATATTACCCCTACTTTCAAAAGTGGATCAAGACTAGAGACAAGAAATTATCGGCCTGTGAGTCTAGCATCTCTTATTATGAAAGTGTATGAAAGGGTAAAGAAGAAAAATATTATGAAACATTTAATAAAAAATAATTTGCTTAATATAGGACAACATGGTTTTGTACCCAGAAAAGGTACACAAACCCAACTGTTAGTCCACTGTGAGAACATATACAAAAATATGAAAAACGGAAAAAAAAAAGATGTGGTTTATCTGGACTTTGCAAAAGCTTTTGACAAAGTAGATCATAATATATTAGTGAAGAAAATTAGAAAACATAATATAGCGGACAAAGTAGGAAGATGGTTAAAAGAATTTATACACAACAGAAAACAGATAGTTATTGCAAACGATGAGAAATAGGATGAAGCTAAGGTAATATCCGGTGTGCCACAAAGTACGGTGCTAGCTGCATTGCTGTTTGTTATTATGATTGCAGACATAATAAGACAATCACAAATAAGGAAGCAGTTAAAGACCTTGGTGTGATGTTGAATAGGAACATGTTATGCAATGATCAAATAGCAATTCTATTGGCAAAATGTAAAGCAAAATGTAAAGCAAAAATGGGAATGTTGTACGGCATTTCAAAACAAGAAAAGCTGAACACATGATTATGCTTTATTAAACGTATGTTTGTAGTCCACTTGAATATTGCAATAGGATATGGTACCCACACTATTAAAAGGATATTGCACAAATAGAAAGTGTACAAAGGTCCTTTACAGGTAGAATAGAAGAAGTTACGGATCTTGACTACTAAAAAAGGGACTTACAATTTTTTTTTTAAAATTATATAGTCTAGGAGGAGAATAGAAGCTATATGATAATTCAGGTCATGGAAACAGATAGAATGGAAGTTGCCGAAAACATCGTGGAGCTAAAAATATCAGAAAGAGCAAGCAGAGGTAGATTAATAGTGCCCAAAACTCTACCAGGAAAAATAAGGAAAGCACACAGGACATTAATCCACTACGGACCAGCATCGACAATGCAGTGTCTATTCAATGCGTTACCAGCTCATCTGAGGAATATATCAGGAGTGAGCGTAGATGTGTTTAAGAATAAGCTCGACAAATATCTAAACTGCATCCCAGACCATCCAAGATTGAAAGTTGCAAAATATAGTGGAAGATGTACCAGCAACTCTCTGGTAGAAATTAGAGGTGCCTCACACTGAGGGACCTGAGGCAACCCGAACAAAATGTAAGGTCTGTAAGGTAAGGTAAGGTCTCTCTCTCTCTCTCTCTCTCTCTCTCTCTCTCTCTCTTTCTCTCTCTCTCTCTCATAAACGCAAGATAATGACAGCTACAAAGGCCAGCATCCTTTCACGTTACAACACAATGTAGGAATTATTATTACATAATTTCCTTTTCTGAAGCGTTTTCCTTCATAAGTTTAGTTTATGGTTTCTTTTCCAGTTTGTCTCTAATCTCTTCCAGTTCCTGACGCGGTCTCTTGGTCACTGTTTCCAGGAGAGTTATTTTGCCACGCCCACGAAAGGACTGGAAATTCTGAGGGACTAGTTTTCCAGGATCATCATTCTTCGGTATTTCCTGCATCTATATCAGGCCTTTCCAGACACGTAAGATATTGTTCCAGGCCTTTACCCTTTCGCTTGAAATATTGTTCCAGACCTTCTCTTATTCACCTGGAATAACATTGTTTCATTTCTTCTGTTAAAAAAATATGTTTTTTGGTACTTTTAAATTCACATCTGGTTTAAAATTAAAAGATGTTTGTAATGCTTCCTGGTCTGTCTTCTGGTGAGTTGATTTAAAAGTATTATTTGTAGATATGCGTCTTTATAACACATTTCCTAAAGAGGTTTTTGACGTCTTTATAACACATTCCCTATTGAAGTGCTTTTGGTAGACTTTTCTAATTCAAAACAGGCATAAATAAAACAGGAAAGAAATGAGATGGATGTGTATGGGAATGAGAGAAGTGTGTGGTGGAGATGCGTGAGTGTGTATTTGTATGTGTGTGTTTAAGGGGAATTCGGTTGCCATTAAAAAAAAATCCACTTGATTGTAAGCATCTTTATGGGTTAATCATACCAGTACTTACAAGGACCATTAAAGCACGCCCTTCACCCCACAGGCGATTTTAACCCACAATTTCACAACGATTTCTGTCCCCCTGAGCCGAAACTACCCACTCGAATTAGAAATATCGCCTCTTGACGAGTAAACCCACATTTATGAATACAGGCACGTAATACATGCATAAATTCGACGTTTTCGAAGAGCCGGGGAGGAACTAGGGGAAATATATCCCGTTTATCCCTAAACGTCCATTCATGAATACAAGCACGTAATATAGACATAAATTCTGTGCATCTGGCGAGGGAGGAAAACTAGGGGGAAGATACTTTGCTGCTGGGAAGGAACCCTCGGTTATTTTTATTTCTTGAACGCCAATTGAAATAAGGGTTTTTGGTCTACTGATTTTACTTGTTTCAGGTCTGGGGAAATGTAACTTATGTTAAGGAATTCTACTCTTTTATTTGTTTCAGATTTAAGGAAATTTAACTTTCTTAAATTAATTCTAATCTTTATTCGTTTGAGTTCTGGGGAAATGTAACTTTTGTTAAAGAATTCTAATCTTTATTTGTTTCAGTTCTAGATAAATGTAACTTTTTGAAGTAATTCTAATTTTTATTTGCTCAGACTGATTCTAGGGAAATGTAATTTTTGTTAAAGACGAATTCTGATCTTTATCCGTTTCAGTTTCAAGGAAATTTACTTTCTTTAAGGAATTCTAATCTATATATTTGTTTCACTACTAAGAAAACATAGTTTTCGGTGAACTAAGTGAGTGTATTTCTTACTAATTGATAGTTGTTTATATTTCAGATGTTAGTGTATATGGCCTTTAATTAAATAAGTTGAGTGAGCATATTCCTTTTAGAAAAAATTTAATTTTTCTATATTTCAGATGGTTTGGAAGCGTATAATACAACAATCAACCATGTTTTTCGCTTTTAAATAAGTAAAACAGTAAAGTCTATTTCATATACCTCAGTAGTGAAGTAGCATCAGTTAATATTTGTGAAAAATCAAGGCTAACAAAAGCTTGGACTGACATAGTTAGCAGAGTGCAAAGCAATCTATCAGTGAAAATGCAAACAAAATTTTATTTGACTATTAGAATCCTGGTTCTTAAAAAGGTAGTAGTTTTGTTCTTGAACAGTAGAGATTAGGATAAAAATCTTAATATTGAAATGAATGACACAGTACATATACATAAAGACATAGAATAACTAACTGAATATGCAATTAGTATGTGACAATGTTTCTTAGTAAGAGTGATCATTTAAATTAAATGCTCAAGTTTGAAACTTTTGTTACTGGTAACCGATCCAAGTTGAGAACCAGCGAGTGTTTGATTCGATTTGATATATATATATATATATATATATATATATATATATATATATATATATATATATATATATATATATAATTTTGGTATTTTGCTAAGCACTGGGGGCAACTAGGGCCATTCAGCGCTGAAACGGAATTGACAGCAAAAAGTTTGAAAGGCATAACAGGAAGAAAACCTCAAAGCATTGCACGATGAAACAATGGAAGAAACGAGAATATGAACGGGGATACAGTTAAAGGAATGAAAGTCGTTGCAGCTAGGGGCCGAAGGACGCTGCAAAGAACCTTAAGTAATGCCTACATTGCACCAAAAAATGAGGTGCACTGACTGGCCTCTAACCCCTTGCGGAGAAATCAGCGAGTGTGTATATGTGTAATCTAATTACATATTAAATAGAATGTGTTAACGTCATTCTATGCTGTTGTGAATATGACGACTACTGTAGTCTAGTGGGATCTTGCAATATTCCTAAATATTAATTAGTGAATAGATGACATTGCTTTTGACTTGGTGTTGTATCACATCTTTATTTTGTTAATACACTTGGATCATCAGTTAAAAGGTAACGCCAACGATGCCCCATTGGCAAGATACAGTGACGTTATCATAATAGCCTGTGCCTACGTCACAGACCTAGATCCGCATACTCGTGTGTTTGTGTAACTTTGCGAAAATATGTCACTCGGACTAATGTACTCGCAACAGAATTGTATAGCAGCTTACTCAGTAGCACTCTTCGCTGGAAGACCTATCAAAACCTTTGTATCTCTCCACGATGTAAGATAGAAGAATATATCTTATTTTGTACTGTGTTTATCGACTTCAAATCATACCTACGATAGATGGACACTTGGAAGAAATATCATCACGGACATGATTCTTGTCTAAGATGTGATGTATACCAAACCGATACATTGGCGAATATTATCGCAAAGTCAAAAAATAACCAACGGGGTGCCTTGTTAGTCAAACAATTACAAGGCAACACCCCAATATAGCACCAATACGTGAAACTAACTACTTAGTTAATATCTGAACGCATATTCATTTTTGTTTGTTTGGTGTTTACGTGTGGAACTTCTATCACCCGAAATACACATCTCCAACACCTCAATGGAATGCCCGAGAATCGAACTCGCAGCCAACGAGGTGGTACACCAACACCGTACCGAACACGCCACTGAAAGCATATTCGATTCAGAGCGCAGCAATGCTAAAAAAAAAATAAATAGAAAAAAAATGCTGTTACTGACAGGAATCGAATATATCTGCCAGATCCGAAAATACTGCTATGCTCGCCAATACGACATGTGCATTTTCCCACGCTATAACCCCCCCCACCCCCCCCCCCCCCACCCCCCCCCCATACATCATATATGAATAAATACCATTTTATGATTTGGCGCCATTCTGCAAATCGCAGGATTGGAAACTCTTCCCCCCCTAGCCCCCACGATATATTTTTGCGAAAACTCATCCAGTTCAATTGTTTTGTCAGAAAACATGAAATCACGGGATTCGTGCAAGCAATGCTATTTCTGCGTTGTCAATTTTTTTTTTTTTAAAGTTTATTTTAAATAAGTAATGTTTTATGTATTCGTTCATGTTCACTCGATGCGATAGGTAAGAGTTTGAAATAGTAAGAGTTGTTCTGGCAGTGATGAATAATGAAGCCAATAATTTTGTACAATGATTTGTACTAAATTGTTATCAATAGATTGGAAGAAAGGAGTGATCCACAAATAGACTTTTAGAAGATTTTCATGTGTTTTACACATACACGTCCATACACACGCACACAGGTACATACATAACTCATATGTATATATATATATATATATATATATATATATATATATATATATATATATATATATATATACATATATATATGATATATATATATATATACTATATATATATATATATATATATATATATATATATATGAATATATATAAATACACATTTACACAGAAACAGTTTTTTTTATAAAATATGCTCCTATGCTTCCTATGACTACAGGAAAGAAGTTTGGGAAATATCTTACTAATACAAAAACTGACATCCAAACTCAAGTGTCAAAATAAGTTTAATTTTAGCTTTAATGTTGCCACTGACAATATTAATTAGAATTTTTACTAATTATTCTTTCAATTTTTGGGGGATATTCCTATAAGAGTCATGCTCCAGGCTGGGACATTAATCTAAGACACATATTATCTCTTGAGCTTTCGCTTTTCAAATGTCATAAAAGATTATCACTGGAATTCATGCATTATTATCCGTTCTGGATAATGTGACAACTACATTTTTCCATATCTAGAATATTCGGTGTGTGTGATTGTGTGGGTGTGTGTGTATTCACGTATATACAAAGCTCTTCCTAAAAATTCTTAAATATTATTATTATTATTAATATATTACTATTACTAAACTCTCATAGATGACTGCCTGTGCGCTGTCGACACGTTAGAGGAAATAACCTAAGACAACTGAAATCTTTGTAGGTCCTTAGGAAACCTGATATACCAGCTACATGCTGATGGGAAAAAGAAAATGAGATGAATTGAAAAAGATTCTATATAAATTAAATACCGTTGAGAGAGCTACACTATGATTATTATTATTATTATTATTATTATTATTATTATTATTATTATTATTATTATTATTATTATTATTATTCAGAAGATGAACCATATTCATATGGAACAAGCCCATTTACAGTGGGCCACTGACTTGAAATTCACATCCAAGGGATATTAAGGTGTTCATTAGAAAGAAGCAACAGAAGGTAGTGGGAAATAGATGCTTGCAAATGTATATGATTCTAAAAAATGGAGAGAGAGAGAGAGAGAGAGAGAGTGAGAGACGAGAGAGAGAGAGAGAGGTAGGAGAGAGAGAGAGTTTGTTGTTTTTGAAGAGGTCGTTTACACTAAGGGAATCTTGCGTGAATGTTAAAGGTGACCATATATGAACTTGATTAACCATTGAAGGTTTTTGTTTTGTTGAAAAGCGAATGATACGGGAAATTCTTAAAAAGCTGTTCCTAATTGGCTATTCCCTCGTCATAATATTCTACTCAGGTTACCACTGTTATTTTCCCCCAACGGTACAACGAAAAGGAATCTTTTTCTCCTGCAAAAAATAACTCTCCATGACGTTTTTTTTATTGATTAGGGCTTGAAGATAATTGAATAATCAGTTCAATTTGATACATAAGTAAGAGACAATATTCACTATAGACTCTTATATTCATAAAGGACTTGGATGTTTCTCTTGTAAAAATCGTCTAATTCATATTCTACGATACAAGGCACGATTAGATTTCACTGGCAAGTCGAAGATTGCCTCGTTCAAGAACTAGAGATATCAATCTCTAGAATTGCCAAATGGATCGACCATGTAATGGCAAATGGATGATGACGATTGCAAGCAATCAGGATACCTAGAGACATTGGCAGGAAATAATGATGCTTACAGAGAAAGAGTTGTCTCAAAGAATAAGTGTCCACAGACATAGAGTTGTCATATAAAGAATAAAGAATATGAGACTTGCTACATATATGGACTTACCATCTCTCTATCTTCTCTCTCTCTCTCTCTCTCTCTCTCTCTCTCCCTCTCTCTACTTGGCTCTGCTTGCAAACTCATCATCTTCTCTCTCTTGGCCCTTCTGTTGCAAACTCATTTCCTCATACAATTACCCGTTAAAATTTCAAGGTGGAACTTCAGCTATAAAACTAACAGAGACACTTAAAACTTGCAGTAGCTCAACCCTCAGAACATATATTATACAGACATTCCTCCTGGGGAATATTTGGACGCATACAGATGAGCGCTTCATGAGAAATGTGTTCGCATTGTCGTCGACTGTTGGGTGGAATATGTTAAAATTTTCCGCTACGGCTTGGGGTAAATTTGTTTTTGGTTTTTATTTTTTATTATTAAATTATTATTATATTATTATTATTATTATTATTATTATTATTATTATTAAAGAAATACATTGTAGTATTACCGTTCCAAAAGGCTATACTGATAAAGACGAGTAATTATATAACTATATATATTTATATCATATATATATATATAATAAATATAAAATGTATATCTGTGTGTATGTATGTATGCATGTATGTATGTATGTATATATATACACATGCATACATATGTATGTATATATATATATATATGTATATATATATAATATATATATATATATATATATATATATATATATATATATATGTATGCATGTATAACTGAATCACGAAAGTTAGGAAACGGGATAAAATCATAAATAAAGTTATATTACGTGGGAAAATAAAACAACGGAGTATCCTCGAGATCTTTCGACGTTCAAAACGTCCTTTACTTAGCAGATTAAACTGACATACATGAGAAATGACGATACACGAAAGGTCGTATAACTGACAGATAGGGATTATAAAGAGATTTTGTACCTAGAACCGACACACCTGGAAGATGAGTAACCTTCCCAAACAAGCAAAAAGTTTGGTTAAAATTAAAGGTTTAAGACAATCTGCTCAGACACAAGAGCAAGACAATTAAACGACGATCATTATAGGTGACAGCTATTCCAAACTTTGGTAAACAAAAACATATTCACAGTACATATTAAACATTCATATACAATAAAAATATCTCTAAGGCAACTTTTTATTTTTTTTATTTAAGTCTGTAATTATATCTTTGAGGTCATTCTTAAACAAACATGTTCCAAATACAAGGGTCTAAACGGACTAATATTGAAAATTACAATGAGATGTAAGTTGTATTAAAGCAGATTCTAAAAGATTTTGTGATAAGACATCTTTTGACTTTGCAGTTACTGAACTACCAATCCAATGTATTCGGTGTTTTTTTTCACTTAAATGAATGAATATTGCATTAGATGTTGCTCAGTTTTTACAGAATATTTATGCTGGCTCAACCTTACTTCTAAGCCCTTGCTCTACTGTCCGAGATAAATGAGGGACAATCCTTACATGTTCATGTTTCTTTTGACTGTCTATGTCTTCCTTCTTCCAGAAGTGCCCTCGGGCTCCCTAGAATGGGTATACAGTTGTAGGATATTCTTCTCTTTGAATGGGACGTCTCCCACTAAGTCTTGTGAAGACTAGATTCTTTTTTTATTAAGGCTACTCTATACTTCTCCTGAACCTTGGAGCTACCTGTCTTGCTTTGGATAAAAGACCTAACCCAAGGGGTTCTTCTCACCCAGGTGTGTATATGGATGCAAGGTATCATCCTTTTATAAGGCTTTTAGTTATAGCAATCCTGATCAATATATTTACAGTACTTTTGCAATTCTTGTTTACAAAAGTTTTACAGTACTTATAATACTTTTTCAATACTTATTTACAATACTTTTACAGACTCATTTACAATA
>NC_087209.1:49740394-49742894 GCF_015104395.2 Macrobrachium nipponense
TAAAGGACGTTTGAACGTCGAAAGATCTCGCGGATACTCCGTTGTTTATTTTCTCTCGGGGCATATAACTTTATTTATGGATTTATTACGTTCCTAACTTTCGTGATTCAGTTATACATATATATATATATATATATATATATATATATATATATATATATATATATATATGAATAACTTGATCACGAAGTATATAAAACGTGATGCTATGTATAAATAAAGGTTTTTTTTTGCCACGAAGGAAAAAAATGAAAAAACGAGTTGGCCGAGTACTTTCGTCCTATTCGGACCCTTTACTGAGGCATACTGAGGTATGCCTCAGTAAAGGGTCCGAATAGGACCGAAAGTACTCGGCCGGCCCCCAACTCGTTTTTGTTCATTTTTTTTCCTTCGTGGCAAAAAAAACCTTTATTTATATATATATATTATATATATATATCATACATATGTATGTATGTATATGTAATATACACATATATAGGTATGTATGTATGCATGTATCCATGAGTATATATACACACATACACGCACACATATACATATATATATTATATATATATATATATATATATATATATATATATATATATATATATATTCTAAATGGTTTAATTCCTACTTTTACCTTGGGTCTTATTGTTTCGTTTTTCCCTCTTACTCGTCTTACAGTATAGCCTCTTGAAACGAGAATACTACAACGTATTTCTTAATAATAATAATAATAATAATAATAAATAATAATAATAGTAATAATAATAATAATAATAATAATAATAAGAACCAAAAAAAAACAAATTTATCCCAAGTCGTAGCGGAAAATTTTAACATATTCCACCCAACAGTCGACGACAATGCGAAACACATTTCTCATGAAGCGCTCATCTGTATGCGTCCAAAATATTCCCAGGAGGAATGTCTGTATAATATATATTCTGAGGGTTGAGCTACTGCAAGTTTTAAGTGTGTCTGTTTCTTTTATAGCTGAAGTTCCACCTTGAAATTTAACGGGTAATTGGATGAGGAAATGAGTTTGCCAAACAGAAGGGCAAGAGGAGAGAGAGAGAGAGAGAGAGATTGGAGAGCGATGGAAGCACGTATATGTAGCAAGTACCTCATATTCTTTATTCTTTATATGACAACTCTATGTCTGGTGGACATTTAATTCTTGAGACAACTCTTTCTCTGTAAGCATCATTTTTTTCCTGTCAATGTCTCTAGGTTTCCTGATTGCTTGCAATCGTCATCATCCATTCGCCATTATATGGGTCGATCCATTTGGCAATTCTAGAGATAGATATCTCTAGTTCTTGAACGAGGCAACCTTCGACTTGCCAATGAAATCTAATCGTGCCTTGTATCGTAGAATATGGATTAGACGATTTTTACAAGAGAAACATCCAAGTCCTTTATGAAAATAAGAGTATAGTATATTGTCTCTTACTTATATATCAAATTGAACTGATTATTCAATTACCTTCAAGTCCTAATCATTAAAAAAACGTCATGGAGAGTTATTTTTGCAGGAGAAAAGATTCCCCTTTCGTTGTTACTTTGGGGAAAATAACAGTGGCACCTGAGTAGAATATTATGACGAGGGAATAGCCAATTAGGAACAGCTTTTAAGAATTTCCCGTATCATTCGCTTTCCACACAAACCTTCAATGGGTAATCAAGTTCGTATATACTCACCTGTAACATCAGCAAGATTCCCTTAGTGGAAACAAGAACTCTCTCTCTCTCTCTCTCTCTCTCTCTCTCTCTCTCTCTCTCTCCATTTTTAGAATCATATACATTTGCAAGCATCTATTTTCCCACTACTTCTGTTGCTTCTTTCTAATGAACACCTTAATATTCCTTGGATGCTTGAATTTCAAGTCAGTGGCACACTGTAATGGGCTTGTTCCAAATGAATATGGTTCATTTTCGGAATAATAATAATAATAATAATAATAATAATAACAATAATAATAATAATAATAATAGTAGTAGTAGTAGTAGTAGTCAGTAGTAGTAGTAGTAGTAGTAGTAGTAGTGTAGCTGTCTCAACTGGTATTAAATTTATATAGAATCTTTTTCAATTTTTCTTTTTCCATTTTCTTTTTCCCATCAGCATGTAGCTGGTATATCAGGTTTCCTAAGGACCTACAAAGATTTCAGTATCTTAGGTTTATTTCCTCTAACGTGTCGACAGCGCACAGGCAGTCATCTTTGAGAGTTTAGTAATAGTAATATATTAATAAGAATAATAATATTTAGGAATTTTTAGGAAGATCGTTGTATATTACGTGAATACACACACAACACACACACATACACACACCCGAATATTCTAGATATGGAGAAATGTAGTGTCACATTATCCAGAACGGATAATAAAGCATGAATTCCCAGTAATAATCTTTTATGACTTTTGAAAAGCGAAAGCTCAAGAGATAATATGTCTTAGATTAATGTCCCAGCCTGGAGCATTATTCTCATAGGAATATCCAAAAAAAATTGA
>NC_087209.1:49745394-49748848 GCF_015104395.2 Macrobrachium nipponense
ATATATATACAAATCGAATCAAACACTCGCTGGCCTCAACTTGGATCGTTACCAGTAACAAAAGTTTCAAACTTGAGCATTAAATGTAAATGATCACTCTTACTAAGAACATTGTCACATACTAATTGCGAATTCAGTGAGTTATTCTATGTCTTTATGTATATGTACTGTGTCATTTCATTTCAATATTAAGATTTTTATCTTAATCTCACTGTTCAAGAAAACAAAAACTACTACCGTTTTTAAGAACCAGGATTCTAATAGTCAAATAAAATTTTTGTTTTGCCTTTCACTGATAGATTGTTTGCACTCTGCTAACTATGTCAGTTAAGTGCAAGCTTTTGTTAGCCTTGATTTTCCACAAATATTCATGATGCTACTTCACTACTGAGGTAAATGAAATAGACCTCACTGTTTACTTACTTAAAAGCGAAAACATAGTTAATTGTTATATTATACGCTTCCAACATCAGAAAATATAGGAAAATTACATTTTTTCTGATAGGAAATATGCTCACTCAACGTATTTAATTACAGGCTATATACATTCTAACACTGAAATATAAACAAACTATCAATTTTATGTTAGAAATACACTCCTTAGTTCACCGAAAACTATGTTTTCTCAGTACTGAAACAAATATAAAGATTAGAATTCCTTAAAGAAAGTTAAATTTCGTTAAAACTGAAACGAATAAAGATCAGAATTCTTCTTTAACAAAAAGTTACATTTCCCTAGAATCAGTCTGAAGCAAAGAAAAATTAAAATTACTTCACAAAAGTTACATTTATCTAGAACTGAAACAAATAAAGATTAGAATTCTATAACAAAGTTACATTCCCCAGAACTCAAAACGAATAAAGATTAGAATTCATTTGAGAAAAGTTACATTTCCTTAAAACTGAAACAAATAAAGAATTCATTAAGAAAAGTTACATTTCGCAGGAACTGAAACAAATAAAGATTAGAATTCCCTAAGAAAAGTTAAATTTCCTTAAAACTGAAACAAATAAAGAGTAGAATTCCTTAACATAAGTTACATTTCCCCAGAACTGAAACAAGTAAAATCAGTAGACCAAAAACCCTTATTTCAATTGGCGTTCAAGAAATAAAAATAACCGAGGGTTCCTTCCCAGCAGCAAAGTATCTTCCCCCTAGTTTTCCTCCCTCGCCAGATGCACAGAATTTATGTCTATATTACGTGCTTGTATTCATGAATGGACGTTTAGGGATAAACGGGATATATTTCCCCTAGTTCTTCCCCGCCTCTTCGAAAACGTCGAATTTATGCATGTATTACGTGCCTGTATTCATAAATGTGGGTTTACTCGTCAAGAGGCGATATTTCTAATTCGAGTGGGTAGTTTCGGCTCAGGGGGACAGAAATCGTTGTGAAATTGTGGGTTAAAATCGCCCGTGGGGTGAAGGGCGTGCTTTAATGGTCCTTGTAAGTACTGGTATGATTAACCCATAAAGATGCTTACAATCAAGTGGATTTTTTTAATGGCAACCGAATTCCCCTTAAACACACACACAAATACACACACTCGCAGCTCCACCACACACCTCTCTCATTCCCATACACATCCATCTCATTTCTTTCCTGTTTCATTTATGCCTGTTTTGAATTAGAAAAGTCTACCAAAAGCACTTCAATAGGGAATGTGTTATAAATATAGACGCCAAAAACCTCTTTAGGAAAATGTGATAAAGGACGTCAAACCTTTAGGAGTGTATAAAGAAGCATATCTAAAATAATACTTTTAAATCCACTCACCCGAGGATAGACCAGCAAAAACATTACAAACATCTTTTAATTTTAAACCAGAAGTGAATTTAGAAGTACCAAGAAAACATTTTTTTTAACAGAAGAAATGAAACAATGTTATTCCAGGTGAAAAAGAGAAGGTCTGGAACAATATTTGAAAGGGTAAAGGTCTGGAACAATATCTTACGTGTCTGGAAAGACCTGGATATAGATGCAGGAAAATACCGAAGAATGATGATCCTGGAAAACCAGTCCTCAGAATTTCCAGTCCTTCGTGGGCGTGGCAAAATAACTCTCCTGGACACAGTGACCAAGAGACCGCGTCAGGAACTGGAAGAGAGTAGAGACAAACTGAAAAGAAAAGAATCTAATAACTAAATTTATGAAGGAAAACGCTTCAGAAAAGGAAATGATGTAATAATAATTCCCACATTGCGTTGTAACGTGAAAGGATGCTGGCCTCTGTAGCTGTCATTATCTTGCGTTTATTAGGGAGAGAGAGAGAGAGAGAGAGAGAGAGAGAGAGAGAGAGAGAGAGAGAGAATGCTTGTATGTAATGTTTACATTATCAAATTGGAATATTTAGGAAATCCTTATATCTTTTGGAAAATCGGAATACGATTTTACGAGAGAGAGAGAGAGAGAGAGAGAGAGAGGTGTACTGTCAGGACATTAGCAAAATGTTTAGGAAGTGCTCATTTCTTTCAGAATATCCGGATACAGCTTTTACGCGCGCGCGCGCGCGCGCGAGAGAGAGAGAGAGAGCGAGAGAGTGAGAGGAGAGAGAGAGAGAGAGAGAGAGAGAGAGAGAGGTGTTTGTAGCATCAGGACAGACTCAAATCTAAATGTTTAGGAAGCGCTTATTTCTTCTAGAATACCCGGATACTTCTTTTATGAGAGAGAGAGAGAGAGAGAGAGAGAGAGAGAGAGAGAGAGAGAGAGAGAGAGAGACTCCCAATCCTCCCCATTTCGTAACATTCATACATAAAGTCAGATCACCAGACGAGATCACTTTTCTTCTAATGGATATTTAGTTAGCACTGAAAATAACACAATAAAGGTAATCATGCTACAATGGAAGTTGCTTTTTTTAATGATACTTTACGAGAATGACTTTAAGGAAACCGTAATCATCTGTCAACCGTATCCAGATGCGAAGATGTGTAACCCAGAGGTCCTTGAAACAATCGCCATAATTCATGCGAGAAAAAGATCGGGAAAGTTATCACTCTGTCGAGAAAATGTCAAAGATTTGAAAGGACTCATCCGTCATTTTCTGTAGTAATCGAATAAGTCTGAAACAAAACATATTACAAAGACTTAAGATTTTTTTCATTCTTAGAAAACCTAGATATTTTGTGGTACTTCAATCGGAAAATCTATTTCTGTTTTTTTTTTTTTCTTTCAAACTGATTAATGGCTTTTCCTGCTTCTGTTTCTTTTGTGTAATTTTGTCTTTTTATACGATGAATGTTTTGCATAATGAATGTGTCTCTGAATTGATGCAAGCTGTGTAGATATATCTACAACTGATGGGAGGTAATGAAGGAAAACTAAAGTGAAAAAATGTATATCTAATTCTTTCAGCATTACGAGCAAAAAATTTGTATTTTAAATTCATCATAAAAAAAGTAGAATTCAAAGACAAATTTATAAGGTAAAGGATCTGCTATGAAATATAGATA
>NC_087209.1:49749348-49754348 GCF_015104395.2 Macrobrachium nipponense
TCTGAGTGTAATCTGAAGTGGATCCCTGGCTGGAGATTCAGCTTCTTGATGGCAATATACACGACGGGTATCTCTAAAATATTTATATGGCAAGTTGAGAGAGGATGAGACCATGTACCCTGAAACATCTGCCCTGCAGATGTGTGAATCCCCTAGCCTGTCTGGGAGGTATCTGTGTACACATCCAGACTGGGTGGAGGTGGACAGAAAGGAATCACTGCCGAGAAAATCTCTGGATGCATCCATCTTTCTAAAGCCTTCTTGATGAAAGGAGGGAATGGACATAACTGATTCCTTTGCTTTCTGTTGGTCTTCGTGATCAAAAAGTGGTTCGGGCCCTTTAAAATGGCTTTGCCCACAGGGTCGACTATTGATGCAAATTGGAGCCTCCTCAACAACTTCTCCACTTGCCGACAAGACACTGATGTTTGCTTCAAAAATAACATGACCTTGCCTCTCAGCAGATACAGGGTACTCATTATAATTGGAAACAATGACGGACAACGAAAAGGTAGATTTTGGATTAAAAAAAGAATTTTTAATAAAGTTTTATTTTGATTTGAATTCAACTAGTTTGACTTTGATATGAATAATAATCCTTTTCTAAATATTAAAAAGGCCAAGTTAACTCTTTTTCATAAACTTGTAAAAATTTTCGAAAAAACCTCTTTTGACCCATTTTGTCATTTTTTTATCACCAATTCGAATTTGATTTATAAATTGAATGTTATATTCCCAACTAGCATTTTGTCCATACTATCATTTAAAAATATGATAACGTCTCTATCATTGTTATTAGAGCAATGACGGATGACGAAAGGGGGGATTTTGGACTTAAACTTTTTTTGGACTATTTTGTCATTTTTTATCACCAGTTGGTCTTTGATTTATAAATTGAATTTTATATTCCCAACTAACATTTTGTTCCTACTATCATATAAAAATATGAAAATGTCTATTGGAGCAATCTCTCTCTTCAGTAATCAGCATTTCTTGGTATAAAAATAAATACATGTATATCTTTTTATATATATATTTATTATGATAAGGCAAAAATATCAAACTCTTCTGTCTCATTATTATTTTTATAAAAAAAAACTAATGTCTAAAAGTCTCAGGACGTGTTAAAATTGATTTAAAAAAAAGGAACAAGAATTTTCTCACGAGACAAGTAGAAAGAGAGAGGGAATTATTAGTTTTTCGATCCTTTAAGACTCTCTGGTGTTTGGGAACGTGATAAATTTCATTATTATTATTATTATTAATAATAATAATGATGCATTACGACTATCGGCAATAATTTGAAAAGATTATTTCTGACGTTTTTCTATCAATGGAAATCTGGAATTTGGATGTCCCCCCCAAAATGAACAATGATATTACCCTTTCTGGAAGGGTTGTTAAGAAAAGGTAGACCATATCCTGAGAGTATCTTCTTCGTCTGAGGTGTGATAATTATATTTTTGACATCGAGTGTGACCATTTGGCCTTCCAGAGTAGGGACAGACACGCTGGTACCACACCAGGCGTCTCTGATGGGGATTTTGACCGAATAGATCAAATTAGTATCGTCTCTCTTAAATGCCGGGTGAGGCTTTTCCCTAATAACGAAAATGATATCAGCCGGGACCTTGCCAGGCGACTCGTCTCCCATTCTTTCGAATTTGATCTCAAAACCATCCTTTGTACCGGGCATAATGTTAATGCTCAATATTTTCTCTTCTCTCCTGGTGGTATATTTTCCATCATCGCTAAACACACTCCGCGTGATTTTCATCTTTTTGATTACTCCTTGAGCTATTTCTTCGAGAGTCACGTACAGGTCCCGGTAGATTGGAGGATCCTGATGATGATGATGGTGATGATGCCTTCCCCCCCTGTGATAGTGTTTGTGATTACAGTTGAAACCTCCCATTCGATGCCTAGTACTACTGATGCCTCTCCACATCATATGAATATCATCATCATCATCGTCGTCGTCGTCAGAGTTATTAAAGAAGTGATTAAAATTACCGTGGGTGCCGAAGAACTGATGGAAAATGTCGTCCATTGGACCGCTATTAGTAGTAGTGGTAGATGTATATGTAAAGCGAGTTTTGGGATCGCTAGTAGTAGAGGTATATGTAAAGCGAGTTTTGGGATTGCTAGTAGTAGAGGTATATGTAAAAGCGAGTTTTGGGATCGCTAGTATGGGTAGAGGTAATATGTGAAGCGAGTTTTATTATTACCCTCCTTAGGTACCTCCGTCATCCTTCCATTTTACCTTTCACATGTTGATCGTCAACACTCCCCGCTTTTTCACATCGCTCAATATTTCATAAGCTTGCGAGATGGCTTTAAACCTTTCCTCTGCATCCGATGATTTATTTTTATCTGGATGGTATCTAAGTGCCATTTTTCGGTAAGCTCTTTTAATATCTTCCATTGAAGCATCTTGGGAGATACCTAGGATCTTGTAATAGTCCATGCTGATGATGAACTAAGTTTGGTTGGCTGCGCTAATGCGCATTTTATATTCAACAACGCTGAATGAATTATCTGGGAGCTATATACTACAAGTAGTCGCTAATCATTTCTCTATCATAAGTCTTTTCTTAATCATTGAGTTCTTTTAAAATTTAGTCTTTTCAAAAGGATTAATAACTGGCGTATTCTTTATTCAAAAGTCATTTTAAAAAGTTTAAGTAGTCGCAACAAGGATTGGGAAAACCATTTCTCTATTTAAATAGTCTTTTCAAAAAGGATTAATAACTGTATTCTTCATTCAGGAGTTATATAAATATATATATATATATATGTGTGTGTGTAAAAATCATTTCTCTATCATAAGTCTTTTCAAGAGAATTAATAACTGGCGTATTCTTTATTCAAAAGTCATTTTAAAAAGTTTAAGTAGTCGCAACAAGGATTGGGAAAACCATTTCTCTATTCAAATAGTTTTGTCAAAAAGGATTAATAACTGCATCCTTTATTCAGGAGTTATATCTATGTGTGTGTCTATCATAAGTTTTTTCAAAAAGATTAATAACTGGCGTATTCTTTATTCAAAAGTCATTTTAAAAAGTTTAAGTAGTCGCAACAAGGATTGGGGAAACCAGTTCTCTATTCAAATAGTTTTTTTCAAAAAGGATTAATAACTGTATTCTTCATTCAGGAGTTATATATCTATATATATACAGTATGTAAAATAATTTCTCTATCACAAGTCTTTTCAAAAGGATTAATAACTGTATTCTTCATTCAAAAGTCATTTTTATTTTTGATAAATATAAAATTCTTCATGGAAAACTTATTACGACTTGCTCGGCCTGTATACACTAACTAACTAACCTACCTAGACTATCGATCCTTAACGATTCCTATAGAAGCCTAGTGAGGGTAGCCAGTATCGATCGATCTTTGCCTAATTTTACCCCACCCCGAAAAGTATGGAGAATAAGTATGTGTGCGTTCTTACTGTAACATATATAATCAATCTTGCAAAATAGCGCAGAAGTAGTATTGAAGCAGAGAAGTATTGTTGTTGTTATGAGAATTAGAGATATCATCATTAAGATGTTAATTTAACAAGCATCATTCCTTTTCAATGTCAAGCCTATACACACTTTAGATATACTAGCAAAATAGGACTACTGCACTGCTGCTGCATCATTATTATGACAGATCGCGTGTTTCTTTAGTGCAAAGCAAGCAAGTCTGTGTAGAGAGTATCAGGGAGCTATATACTACATATATATAAATTAAAAGAGACAACCAAATATATTCCCCCTTTGGATTTATTCTTAATCAGAGTAATGGATATTAATAGAGTTTTATGTTTTGTTTGTATAAAATTTTTTGGAAATACCAGTGCTAGCTCCTAGCTAAGGAGGGTTGCATTCTTTATTCAAAAGTCATTTTAAAAAGTTTAAGTAGTCGCTAATCATTTCTCTATCATAAGTCTTTTCAAAAGAATTAATAACTGGCGTATTCTTTATTCAAAAGTCATTTTAAAAAGTTTAAGTAGTCATCGCAAGGTTTGAGAAAATAATTTATCTATTTAAATAGTCTTTTCAAAAAGGATTAATAATTGTATTCTTCATTCAGGAGTTATATATCTATATAAATATATATATATGTGTGTGTGTAAAAATTATTTCTCTATCATAAGTCTTTTCAAGAGAATTAATAACTGGCGTATTCTTTATTCAAAAGTCATTTTAAAAAGTTTAAGTAGTCGCAACAAGGATTGGGAAAACCATTTCTCTATTCAAATAGTTTTGTCAAAAAGGATTAATAACTGCATTCTTTATTCAGGAGTTATATCTATATATATATATATATAGTAAAAATCATTTCTCTATCATAAGTTTTTTCAAAAAGATTAATAACTATTCTTTATTCAAAAGTCATTTTAAAAGTAAGAAGTCGCAACAAGGATTGGGAAAACCATTTCTCTATTCAAATAGTTTTGTCAAAAAGGATTAATAACTGCATTCTTTATTCAGGAGTTATATCTATATATATATATGTAAAAATCATTTCTCTATCATAAGTTTTTTCAAAAAGATTAATAACTATTCTTTATTCAAAAGTCATTTTAAAAAGTTTAAGAAGTCGCAACAAGGATTGGGACTTTATCTATTCAAATAGTGTGTCAAAAAGGATTAAATAACTGCATTCTTTATTCAGGAGTTATATCTATATATATGGATAAAAATCATTTCTCTATCATAAGTTTTTTTCAAAAGATTAATAACTATTCTTTATTCAAAAGTACAATTTTAAGGTTTAAAACCATTTGTTTAAAAACTTAGGTCATAAAAAGTAAAAAGTAGTTGCAAGGAGTAATCTCGTCTGCATCGTTGCAGATTATAAAATTGTTAATAATTGCAAGTTGAATAGTCAGTCAATCATTCACCTTTATTTAACAACAAGTCGAAAGTCTCTAACACAATACCATATAGGCTAAGTTTATGAAAAGGTTGTTAGAAATGAATAAAAAAAAAGTAAACTTTCAT
>NC_087209.1:49756848-49759348 GCF_015104395.2 Macrobrachium nipponense
TACAACATTCATTGAATAGAATGGCTTTTTCACTGTTTACCAGCTTTTTTTTAAATTGATTCATATTTTCTAATTATTTTCTTCACTTCATTGTTCAGGTTACTAATGGACACATAATGGGGTTCTTCCATTTACTTCAGTATTTTGTTTTTTTTTACAAAAACGCGACAGCTGTTTCGTCAAACCTATACTATTGACGTTATCAAGCGTACTGATACAAATATGAGCCTACATGCGTTTTGTGACGTCATGAGGACGGAAAGGTAGTACAATTGCCAGATACCTAGTTTAAATATTACAAAAGACTATAGTGAAACATAAAATAAGACAAATAAATAAATATGTTTAACCAGAAATTATATCAAAAGTTTGAAAGTAAGTTATTATATACAAATTTTACATAAATATATTATTAATTAACATATATGTTTAATTAACAAAATGTCAGTGTGCGCTCCTGTCCGCGTGTGGTAGTGGTCTTGTTCCACGCGGTTGAAGGGCTGCCCTACCTACACGAGGGCAAAGATCGGTCTGCCTCGCGTTTGGATGTTAAGGTTTGGGCGTTGCGTGGCGTGCTGACGGCTTCTGATATCAATAAACGATTGTAGTTGCCTTCCTTGTTGATTATTTGGTGTTTGTGAGAAGTTCTTGCAAGGATGGTTTTTATTGTGGGTATCCACAAGTGCTGGTGAATAGCACCTTGGTTCTGTGGCCTGCATGCGACGTTTGATGTAGTTGTTGTGTGTCCGATATAGCATTTTTGGGGGGGACTGACATTGCTCGTCAGCACAGACAAACTTGTAAACTATATCAGATTCAACCTCTTTCTCCGTCGATGGAGCCGTACTATTTTTCATTACCAGTGAGGCCGTAAGATTTGGCTTGCAGTAAATTCTTGCTGTTATTTTTGTTATATGGTGCTAGGGGGGTGGTTCCTCTTCGCAGTATACCAAGGAGGGCTTTCCTTTCGTCTTCGTGGTGTTTGTTGTATGATATCTGATGGTATATCACTATTTCTTTGTCTTTGTCTTGTGTGTTGTCCCTCGGGGTCGGTTTTGGAAAGCCTCTAATCTCTTTTTGACAACTTGCTGGATCATGTCATCTGGGTAGCCGTTATTTGTGAGCAGCTGCTGAACTCTGTTAATTTCTTCGTTCGTTCGCTATTTTTTTTTTTTTCCACGTCGAACGTGTGTTTTAAGGCACGTTTTTATGTATGCATTTACCACAGACCGTTTATATGCATCAGGGCATTCTCCTCTAGCATTTAAGCATCTCCACATCTGTCTTTTTAGTGTATACGGTGGTATTGTATTTGTTGTTTTCTGGGTCACAAGTACGTCCAAGAAGGGGAGCATTTTCTCATTACTTTTTTCTACCGTAAAATTCAATGTAGAATTTGCTCGGAGTTTATTCACTAATCATCTATGTCATTTTCGCCCTTTGTTGTGATAAAGATATCATTAATATAGTTCCCATAGATTCTGGGTTTTGGGTGTTCTTCAAAAGTGACCTCTTCTGTGTGTGCCATGTATGCGTTTGCATACATGGAAAACGAAACCATAATAATACGCAAAGGAGATAAAACCGCAGTGTACGTCATAATGAACAGAGATGAATACGACACCCAAAATGGATAATATACTAAGTGATACGATAAGTTTCAGCCACTTAAAAAGACCCGACAAATGACCTCAAAAAGAAGATGATGAGACTAACAGAAAAATCGAACAAAGAACAGAGAACAGTAACTTTCCAAAAAATCATCGGAGAGCTTTGCACCCGGATACTGCTACGGCACAGTCAAGATACACAAACAGGGAAACCCATTACGGCCCATTATATCCCAAAATGACATCCCCCATGTATAAAGTGGCTAAGAAATTGAACGAAATTATAACGCCGTACATTCCTTCAACGTTATCGCTAAAATCATCGACGGAATTCATCGATCTACTGCAAGACACACACCCGACGAAGACATAGCATCTCTGGACGTCGAAAGTTATTTACTAACGTACCAGTGGATGAAAAACCACTTAAACCTCATCATGAACAGATATACCGGTCTGAAAAAAACACCATAAAAACCGATACCGTCCGAAAAGATCTTAAAAGAGATGCTAGAGCATGTACAAAGGAAGCCCCCATTCCTCTCACATAGGGAGCGAAATATATCGGCAAAAGGACGGCGTAGCAATGGGTTTCCCCCCGTTGGGGTTCTTTTTTGCAAACGCATACATGGCACACACAGAAGAGGTCACTTTTGAAGAAACACCCAAAAACCCAGAATCTATGGGAGATATATTGATGGATATCTTTATCACAACAAAGGGCGAAAATGACATAGATGAATTAGTGAATAAACTCCGAGCAAATTCTACATTGAATTTTACGGTAGAAAAAAGTAATGAGAAAATGCTCCCCTTCTTGGACGTACTTGTGACCCAGAAAAACAAACAAATACAATACCACCGTATACACTAAAAAGACAGATGCTGGG
>NC_087209.1:49764348-49768555 GCF_015104395.2 Macrobrachium nipponense
TCATGCAAATGACTGGGAATGAATATTGTGGCAAAAAATAATTATTGAAGAATATTTCTCGCAATTTAAGAAATATATTCCGTTTTGATAAGTACTCATGCAAAGACTGGAAATGAATATTAAGGGTATAATATTGAGAATATTTCTCTCATACATAAAATGACATTCACCAACATTTCCTCTGTCGAAATACAGACTAATCTTGAATAAGCGCCTCGTTAATATTAAGCAGATAGAGGCGGGGCGGGGGGTTGGGGGTTGGGGGGAGGGCTCCCAATTCGCCTCCTGACTATTTATTGAAGACCAGCAGAGAAGGCCAGAGAAAGAGGCAAGGGAAAATGTGAAAGCCTTGCCGGATTAGCTAGTGTGCTGGACGAAAAGGGGGATGAATCTGTTCCATATGCAAACGAATGAGAGAGAAAGAGACAGACGATGGTGCGTCAAATATCCTCTTTTTATTCTGTTTGCATCATGCATCTTTTCAAATTTATTTTTTTCCTTCGTGATATACTCTGTCTATCTGTTTCTCTGTCTCACACACAACACACGTACAGTCTCTTCTCGCTCTCTCTCATGTAAGCACGTTTAAACTCTCTCCTATATAAAGTATATTCTCTCTATTACCTGTAAGGTGCATTTTATTTATTTATTTAATTATCTTTTACCTCTTGATATGCTCTCTCTCTCTCTCTCTCTCTCTCTCTCTCTCTCTATCTCACATACAGTTTCTCTTCCTCACTCTCTTTAATGTAAGCACGTTTAAACTCTCTGCTATATAAGTACATTTTCTTTATCTCTCTCCTAAGGTGCCAGTTTGTACCTGATAGTTGGCTCAATGTAGATGGTCGCAACCAGTGGCAAGGAGGGTAAAAATAGGCTCGCAACCTCATCCCAAAATAATTCAGACAAAAAAAAAAAACACGAACTCTAACGCGTTTTGAAGCAATTCTATCAAAAGGGAAATGATGTTATATATATATATATATATATATATATATATATATATATATATATATATATATAGGGCTGTTGCCTTGTATAATAAGGCGCCCTATGAGGTAATGTTAGACTTGCGATAATCTTACGCTAAGTCGGTTGGTTATGCACTTCCATACTCATTGGAGTGTCTTGGGGTCTATGATAACTTACGAAGTGGTTATGACGAAGATGTGTTAAACTCATGATGATATCTTTCTGATGTGAGGTTCTAGTAGAAAACACGAAGTATAAAAAATAGTTCTATTCTCTGACATACATGATGAATATCAAATAGGATTGTACAGGTCTGCCAATGACGATGGCTTGATCGCTTCTGCCCACGATGATGGCTAATTCCACTCTGTTCCCACTACCATCTCGGTTACAAGTCATAAAGGAAGCAGATAGTAGCTCGAACAT
The DNA here is from genome assembly GCF_015104395.2 of Macrobrachium nipponense. Taxonomy (NCBI): domain Eukaryota; kingdom Metazoa; phylum Arthropoda; class Malacostraca; order Decapoda; family Palaemonidae; genus Macrobrachium; species Macrobrachium nipponense. The sequence goes on from NC_087209.1 coordinate 49,765,747, forward strand.
ATGAAACATACATACAAATGAGACATTAGAAATCACTAGGCCGTTTGAACTATAGGTCGCGGTAGTTGTCTCAAGCAGGAGCTTGGACTAATGTTTTCAAAACAAATGAATGACCACGGGTGACGGCATGTCAACTTAGCCTACTTTATTGTATACGTCATCTTAGCGTCTCTGGTCTGATCACATTCCTGCAAGCATCTGGTTGACCTCTTACTTTTAGTTTTTTTATATATATGGAATAACATTCCATATTTTTATTATGTAATCACTTACATATATATATATATATATATATATATATATATATATATATATATATATATATATATATATATATATAACTTTGCTGTTATAATTCACGTCTGTCAGAATAAAAGAAAAATAAAATTATATACTATTTCATTAAGGAATATAGTTTTATACACGTTGAACCCTAATTTTTGAAACATTCACTTTTTGGATTGTGAAACATATAGTTTTTGGATTTTGCAGACAGTTTTGAAACTTCTACTTTCTGCTAAAGCCAGTTCACGTAGCTAAGAGAAACTGGTATAACGTCTATATTGAACTTGATAACTGTACATCAGTTAACTTATAGTAATTTTTAGCATTATATTCTCCCCCGTAACGTAATTTATCACGATATTCTCCACAAATTTCTAATAAGTTTCTTTGATAAAGTTTTCAGTTCACGTAAACCAAAGGCAACAATATCAAGACACGTTAAATGAAATCTAATAAACCTCTGTCAGCTATCTACTTCTCCGGCTGGCCAGGAAGGCGGGTAAGTGGATTAAACTCGCGAATTCCTATAATGAAAACTTCGCGGACAAAGAGAGTTAGTTCTGTTTACTTTCCCGGTGTTAGTATCGCGTCATCTATGAGAATTCACGTGGAATGTATTTGCTCTGTAATACAACACGTGCCAAGATGATACAATAATTCACGCGACAAAATAATGAGTTTCTTAATGGAGATGCATGGGATTGTGCGTCGTCTAAGCACAGAATGAGTTAGAATAATGTAAATAAATGATTTATGCGACATATAACGAGTTTATTTATTTACGTGAGTATTACAGAGAGGTTGAGGTCACTGAACTTATATCCAGTTTTGTGACTTAATTCTTTTTCAGTTCGTAAAAGCGATAATCGTTTTATTTTTATGGACAGCGTTTTACTATTTATACTAAAAATTAACATTAATTATATATGATATATTATAAACAATTAATATATATATATATATATATATATATATATATATATATATATATATATACATATATATATATTTATATATATAAACAAGATGTTTGTATATGGCTTTGTAACATATGAGATTGATATGTGTATTCATATACATATATATATATATATATAATATATATATATATATATACTATATATATATATATTTATATATATATTTATATATATAATATATAATATATATATATATATACTTAATATATATTTAATTTAAAAAAATTTCTGTATAAACAAGATGTTTTCTATATGGCTTTGTAACATGTTAGATTGATATGTGTATATATATATATATATATATACTAATATATATATATATATATATATATATATACATATATATATATATATATATATATATATATATATATATATATATATATATATATATATAACTACAATATTGTAAAATCAACTATATTTATAAAAGGAACATGCCTAATAATAATAATAATAATAATAATAATAATAATAATAATAATAATAATAAAAACAGCAACAATAACAATAATATATACATGCGCATATTCCAACATAAAAGCTTTCACTATCAAAAACATTCCCCTTTCATTATGAATAACTAAATCCAATAACGACATTCAACAAGAATACCGAAAGCAATAGCCACTCTTTCCGTTCCTCTCTCTCTCTCTCTTCTCTCTCTTCTCTCTCTCTCTCTCTCTCTCTCTCTCTTTCATTCCTTTCCTCCCTTTCTCATGCATGTTCTTTTGCCATCAGTTTAATCTTCCCTCTTTCCCACAATCTCTTTCATTTCCTATATTTAGAGAGAGAGAGAGAGAGAGAGGGAGAGAGAGAGAGAGAGAGAGAGCGAGAGAGTTTGGTATAAAAATTAAAAATAGGAGTGTTTTCATGGAGAGAGAGAGAGAGAGAGAGAGAGGAGAGAGAGATTGTGTTTGTGTCTGTATGTGTTTTCTATGAGAGAAAGCTGTTTCATGGAGAGAGAGAGAGAGAGAGAGAGAGAGGAGAGAGAGAGAGTGGGGGCGGGTGTTAGGGGTAGGGGTTTTGGGGGTTAGGGTTGAGGAATCCTGCGTCGGTACCCTTCCAAACCGAATCTCTCCGCCAGACGTCATTTTGTTTTATCGGACCAATAATCTGCAGCGGTATACAGGCTCGCTAAACTAGGCTATTACGAATGATGGAAAAGAGAGAAATTTTAAAAGGGACTTCCGGAATGGGACATAAACATCCGAGAAATGTGCGGAGAGAAAGAGAGAGAAAAGGAATAAGGATTGCTTTTGGAATGGGAAACATGGAAAGGATTATATTTTTCGATCAAGGATGGAAAGATGGGAATCATATTTGAAGGGAAAATGTTTAATTAGTAAATTTTTTTAGCTATAGCTTCCTCTTGAAAGCACACATGCACATATGTACCTGGCAAGCGAAAAACACTTATTTACTGGAACACATATATACGGTTCTCTCTCTCTCTCTCTCTCTCTCTCTCTCTCTCTCTCTATATATATATATATATATATATATATATATATATATATATATATATATATATATATGTGTGT
>NC_087209.1:49769055-49791555 GCF_015104395.2 Macrobrachium nipponense
TATGATATATATATATTTCATAATATATATATCTGACCAACCCGGCACCGTCCGGGAAAACTCTGAATGACATTCGATCTTTTACCGTAGAAAAGGAAGTGATATTGTTTGTGATTTCTGAATAAAATGTGCATTTAGAGCAATGAATTCTAAACAGGCCGAATATATTTCAAGTAAAGTACAGGATGCAATGTATTATAATGCGTGCTCTTTGTCAATACTCATATAAATTTGAATGATAAAAAAAATGGGAAAATGAAATATTCATTTTTCTAAATTAACTTACACAATCTACCGATAAGTGGAGAGAAATATGCTCTCTCACCTCAGTTGCAAAATAACTTGGGTTCAGCGTTTAATATCCTGCGTTGCTAGGAAAATGTGTATTTAAAGAAGTTACCGATGAATTTTCCTTTCATATAATTAAAAAATATCACAAGAGATGAAAGATATTTCACTTCTTAAATTATATAAGAAAAATACTTCACTTCTTAAATTATATAAAAACACTTCACTTTTTGAATTATATAAAAAAAACAAAAAACAAAAAACAATACCGAAATCACATCGTCGGTAAAATCGCTGTTTTCCTTCGCGCCAGAAATGTCATTTAAACTCCCGCCAGTCGAGAGCCCCGATACAGTGAACACACAGGGCGGGATTTAAATGGCCCGTGGGGTTCAGAAAACGCAGGTGTCCGCCGAATGAATGGAGGGGGGAGGTGAAGCGGGTGATTTAAACCACTCTCTCGCCGGGAGGTGTTTAAAGGTCTTCATTCAAACTGGGGTATTCGATTCAACGGGGTTTAATTAAATGGCGCTCCCCTAGTTAAAGGCAGCAGGCGGTGTTGCCGTTTGGTGTTAAGTGATGAATATTATTGATGTTTATTTTTATGTATCATTTACGGGTGGTGTGGCTGGAGGGGGAGGGGAAGAGGGATGGGGCGGGAATGAAAGCTGCTCTCTCTCTCTCTCTCTCTCTCTCTCTCTCTCTCTCTCTCTCTCTCTCTATATATATATATATATATATATATATATATATATATATATACATAACATTATATATACATTATATATATATATATATGCTCAACTCCTAAAACATCCTGATATCCCACAATATCCAATTCCTCCTCTCCGTCTCGTCCTGATTGCGTCATCGTACAGTTAGCGGGAGAAAAACGTCAACAAGAATATCTGCTGGAGATTCTGTTTTGTTTTTGTTGTTTTTTTTTATTTATCCCTCGTATGTTGTAATCCGTTCTCATGTCGTTGTGGGAGTTAACGAACGAAAGAAATGGATACGTCGTCACTCAGTTTTGTTTGAAGCATTTTACCTGAGGTCTTTTGTACGAAGGTAAAAATAGATATCTATAAAAAAAAAAAGCCTGATCAGGAAAAATAAGTCATATTTTCTCTAATCAGTAAACAAAAAGCAAAGGTTTTGAGCTTAAGTTTTATCCTGCCATTGTTCGCGGGCTTGTAGTAATTTATAAGTTTTTATAGTCTTTTTTTTTATTTATACCCACGTAATACATTGGAATCATTCGGTTTCATTGATCTTTAATATATTCATAAATTTAAACGAATATGGATTCCTTCAGGGTATGCAGAGAATCAAGAAACGGGCTATTGCAAGTTCATGACGTAGGGGGCCAGTCCCGTAAGGGCCATCTGTGCACCTCAATGCAATGAAAGCATTATCTTAGCTTTCTTTGCAACGTCCCTTCGGCCCCTTGCTGTCACAACAACATTCATTCCTTTCCTTTCCTTTTACCTCCGTTCAAGTTGTCTCTCTTCCATCCGACTTTCCTCGACCCTCTCCTGACGATTGTTTCATGGTGCAATTGCAAACGTTTCCCAAACTTTTTTACTCAAAATTCCCCATCAACGTTAAATTACGTTTTAAGGACCCAGTGCTTCGCCAAAGTTACATCTGCGGGATGTTTCTTAATTGAATAATTTTCACCAACATAATTGTGCCTAAGTAATTGCCTAATTCAAACATAATCAGTCAAACATCTTTCCCATTTACTTTCCGTCACTAATCAAAATTATTAAAAATGTAAACTAAAGAATACATCACTTAAAAAAAAAAACATAAATTCTGTATTGCAATTCCAGTATAAGGACCAGGGAATGAGTCGATTACATCATCCTTAAAAAGTTACTTAAATAGTATCAACAACCTGTCATTACAAATTAGAAGCATTTGCAAGTATGATAGAAAACTTTGAATAGCCTTAGCAGCCTATCATTACAGATGCGGGTCGGAGAGTGTAAATCCAGGTTTCGAATCCATAGCGAGGAGGACGAAGCGAAATGGACGAATGTTCTACATGACATTCTCTCTCTCTCTCTCTCTCTCTCTCTCTCTCTCTCTCTCTCATGTTTTTTTTTTTTTTTTTTTTTTTTTTTTTTTTTTTTTTGCTTCTCGTGACCTGAGCAGTTAATTTTAGGCTTCGTCCTCAAAGCGCTTGTTGTGACGTTGTTTTTCCAGTTCATTCACCTTCCCTGGGGTCTTGGAGGCTATTGAGTTCTCTCTCTCTCTCTCTCTCTCGTGATTGTATGGAGCTGTAAAAGAAATAAAATCTATTATTATTATTATTATTAGTATTATTATTGTTGTTGTTGTTGCTGTTGTTATTATTATTATCATTGTTGTTGTTGTTGATCTAAAAGATTGACAGATTAAGTAAAATATCCCGAATTCTAACCATAAAATAATAATGGAGATTCCACTAAATTGTTAAAAAAATTTCACATGTTCTACCCATAGAATGTTAAAATTCCGCAAATTGTAACCATAGAATATATCTGGAGAATTCACAAAAATCAGTTATTTAAATCAGTATGTGTATGAAAGACAGTGAATGGTAATGCAATTATCAATAATATCTCAAAGCAGATATCTTACCGTGGTGAGGTCCATACTCTTGCTAATTATTTTTCTAAATTCATTTTGAAACTAAAACCCTCAACGAGGTTTTACACCTTAATTCAAACCTCCGTAAAAGTATCAGTTCTCACGCTAAAGTCAAAGGATTTTTTTATTTTTATTTTTATTTTTTACGTAGTTATTTGAAAGACAATGTTTGTACAATGTAACTTTTTTCCCTTTATTCAATAATTTATCAATTCAAAGTCTATCATCTTTATTTTATTCTGTTTTTTACTTTTATTTTCTTTTTATCCAGTAATTTATCAAATCGACGGATACTATCTTTCAAATCCTGTTTTTTTTCACTTTATTCAGTAATTTATCAATTTGAAGTTTATTATCTTTATTCTATTTTATTTTTCACTTTTATTTTTCTATTTTTCGAGTAATTTATCAAATCGATGGATACCATCTTTTAAATTAGTTTTTATTTTCATTTTTTGCTTTATCCAGTAATTTATCAAATCGAAGCATATCATCTTTATTTTATTTTACTTTCACGTTTATTTTCTTTTTTTTACTTTATCCAGTAATTCATCAAATTGACGGATACCATCTTTTAATTTATTCCTTTATCCTGTAATTCATCAGATCGACGGATACTATCCCTTAGATTAGTTTTTTATTTCTAATTTTTTTTATTTATCCAGTAATTTATCAAAGTCACTGATACCAAAATTTAACTTTTTTCCTTTATCCTGTAATTTATCAAATCGACGGATATTATTCTTTAAATATGTTTTAACTTTAATTTTTTCATTTATCCAGTAATTTATCAAATTGACGGATACCATCTTTTAATTTTTCTTTCCTTATTCTGTAATTCATCAAATCGACGGATACTATCCTTTAAATTAATCTTTATTTTAAATTTTTTCATTTATCCAGTAATTTATCAAATTGACGGAGACCATCTTTTAATTTTTCTTTTCCTTTATCCTTTAATTTATCAAATCGACGGATACTAAGCTTTAAATTTGTTTTTATTTCCATTTTTTTCTTTATCCAGTAATTTATGAAATTGACGGATACCATCTTTTAATTTTTCTATTCCTTTATTCCTTTATCCTGCAAATCAATAGAGACTATCTTTTAATTCATTTTTTTCCTTTATCCTGCAATTTATCAACTGGATGGATACTATCTTTAAAATTAGTTTTTATTTTGATTTTTTCATTATCCAGTAATTTATCAAATCGATGGATACCATCCTTTGTTTTTCTTATGCTATCTTTTAAATCAGTTTCTATTTATGTTTTCCTTTATCCTTTTATTTTTCAAATTGACGGATACTATCCTTTAAAATATTCTTTATTTCAATTTTTTGCTTTATCCAGTAATTTATCAAATCGACTGATACCATCCTTTGAGTTTTTTTTTTTTTTTTTGGCACCGCAAATTCTATATGAAAGCGATTTCATCCACTTACGAATTTTCTCATTATCTCGTGTAACTTCATCTTCATGTACATTATCCTCCTCCTTCTGTATGCTTCTCGCCACTTTTTAATACGTTGCCTTGCACTCCCCCTCTCGTTCTCCTGTTTTTATTTCTCTCGCCTTCTCCCATAGTTCTCTGTAGCTCTCTCTTCAATTAATCCTAATTCCCCCTTCTGTCGTTAAATGCCCATTTTTCTCCTTCTCTCTCTCTCTCTCTCTCTCTCTCTCTCTCTCTCTCTCTCTCTTTATCACCCATTCCGTTCATCCATATCCTTTATTGTCCACTTTCCTTATTTTTCACTCTTCAAATTTCCATCATCAACTCACTCCCTTCTTTACTTTTTGTTGTATTAATTCCTTCTTCCCCCTCATTCTTTTCATTTTTTCCTTTATACTCTCCGTTATCACTCGTCTCTTTTTCCTTTTGATGGGCGTATTTTTTTTATATGTATTTAACTCAAGCAATGTAACTCATTTTTGACGAATGTATTGACCGTAATCCATCAGAGGAATGGCGCAGTTCATATCTTAAGGGATTCAGTGTCTGTGGTCTTGTGGTTGAACCTGGCCAGTGGTGGATTTCAGAATTTATTATTTGTGCCTAATTCAGAATTAGTTCAGTTGTGGGTTATAACCTCCGTGCTATAAGACTGATGTATCCTCATTATTGATTAAGATATTACGAAAGAAAGTGACTGCCGTGTTTTTTTATATGAGGCAATTTAGACGAAAAAGTAGACAAATATTCATGTTTTAACTGTGGTGAATGAACCCAATTTTAGTCCTTTTCATTCATACTCTCATACTTATAAAAATTGATGCGAATTGAAGGTATTCATAAACTGGGCATTTGTTTATTAGCCTAAATTTATCCTATATGATTATTTATCCAATTTTACTCCTTTTCATTCATACTCTCATACTTCTAAAAACTGATGCGAATTGAAGGTATTCATAAACTGGGCATTTGTTTATTAGCCTTAATTCATCCTATAAGATTATTTATTATTTATAATTCTAGATTTATCTTTACATTTCTATTTTCCCCTTTCATTCATATTGTGACCTTTTGCGCACAATTATTTTACTGCTATATGCCCAAGCACCTTAACATCATCTGAGGTACACCTTCCAGATTTATTCTTGCTAACAAATGCAGACCTATTTGTCCTACCTTTTTTCATCCTGAGTCCCAATATCTCCCTTGCGTTCACGCACAAACAAGTATTCTATTCATCTCTCAAGTCCTTCCCCAATATCACCGTCCACCACCCAGCTGACATTCTGGGAATTTCCTCTTTTTCTTTGCCAACGCTTTTATTCAATTCTCGGTCCCCTGTAACCCTTACAGGTCCATTTCTTTCCATTTACTCTCTGTAGTCGTGACCATAACCCTTCCCAAGTCTGTTATTTTATTAGTTTTTGGCCTGTGTTTTCTGCATCTCTCTCTCTCTCTCTCTCTCTCTCCTCTCTCTCTCTCTCTCTCTGTGTTCCTCGGTTTGTCTTCGTCTTGACTGTGCCCACAAATGGATTCGGACCTTCTAGATATGGTTGGGAAACTACGGCTGTAGTAGCTGGCTTCATCTGTCCCCTCAGTTTGTCTTTAAGTGGTTTTCATTGTGTAATTTCATCTTATTCGCCAGAAACCTTCTTGTGTTTCTGTTTTGCTGTTTTCATTCGACTACATTTAATAGCTGGATCTGTTTAGCTGACTCCCGACTTCTGCTCAGCTTGGCTGTTCATTCTATGGCTGCAGAATATAATTAAGAATTATTGTCTCGCATTTCAAATCCTATTACGAACTATTCATTCCGTTGAAAATTTTCCAAGCCTTTATTGATTCCTCCTTTCTCTCATCCGCCTCACCCACTCCCTCAATGCTTTTAGAACAGAGCTTATATTTCCTTTGAATATTTCTCGAGGCCCCTTTTTTTAAATACTAATTTTATCTAACAGTTTCCGGACTTAATCTATTCCTCCTCTCTCGTACCCATCTCGCCTACTCTTTCAATGCTTTTAGAACATCATAGCATATTTTTCTTTTAGACTCCACTTTTATCTCTTATCCTTCTCTTTCTTTTACAACAGAGGGGAGAGAGAGAGAGAGAGAGAGAGAGAGAGAGAGAGAAGTTCTGTTTTCGAAATGATTGCTCATACAGCATCGTCGGCTTAGAAAAGGGATACTGTGAAGGAGAGTTTATGGAATTTCCAATGTATTACTGAGAGAGTTTTCAATTTAGATAGGAGGGGAGATTCAGCTTGGGTCTTATGCTATATTTTCATGCATACATATGTACATTAGTATGCAGTATATGTATTATATATACTATCTATATAAATATATTATATATATATAATATATACTATATATAATATATAATATATGTAATGAAAGTCCTCATTTATGCAAGTTGTGTGTTAAAAGCATTACAAGTAGATGAAAGCTTACATAAGTGTGGACTTTTATTATTTAGAAATGTTCTAATCATGTTATCGTGAGTTTATATATATTATATATATATATATATATATATATATATATATATAATATATATATAATATGGTTTATTTATATTGTTTTAGGTCATTGTGGCCTTTTAATTACAAGCGTGTATATTATATGTACGTATATATATACATATATATATATATATATATATATATATGTGTGTGTGTGTGTGTGTATCTATATACGTAGATACATATATAATATAATATATAATAAAAAGAGTATGGCCAGCAGAAACTTCAGCATTTTTTCGTTAAAACTTTATTTTCATCGAACGCCTACGTTTCGGGATACAAATCCCATCTTCAGGGCTAAAAACAAGGAAAAAATTAAAATTCTATACATTAAATCAGACTAAAATGGGGCACAGTAATAAAATTAAATGCTATTTAAAAAAAAAAAATATATATATAGATTAATTAACAATATATCAGTGAAATTCGAATTTTATATAAAAGTAAGACGGTAACTAATTGAATAAGAGATCGACAGTAAAAAGCAAAGCTACTAAGTACAATGACACTTCAAAATAAATAAACAAGCAAAACACTTAAAAAAACACAAACCACACGTGAACAACTAAGAAAATTACGTTATTACTAAAAACAGGAGAAAAACATTGAATCGTAACAGGCAAAAAATTTATGTTTATGATTACAAAAGGAGAAAAATTAAAGAAAAAAAAATACATATATATATAAATAAAGGCGCGGACAGAAAGCAAAAAATAGCGAAACGAGAACTCACCGGTACAGAAGTATAGATAAGACTGAATTATTATTTATTTTTGACTAAAGGGAGAGGCAAATACAAAGGCGAGAAGGTAGAAAGGGCGAATGGTCTATTAAGTAATGTTCAGTTGTACAGCAGTTGAATGGTTGTTGAGGGTTGTTGGTGACAATTGTTTAATGAAGAGGGACTCGAGAATGGGTAATGACCGGTTATCTATTGCTTGGGATAAGATTTTAAAATCATTGTACTTGATGTTATGTTTACATTTTATTGCATGGTTGCGTATTGCAGAAAATTCTTTCTTAGCTAAAGTTATTCCTGTTCGGTGACTGACACCCCGATGGCAGTCGATGCGAACCTTCAACAGCCGACTCGAATTACCGACATAGGTTCCCCAAATTACATTTGGACAAGTAAAACAAATATACCGTTGAAGATCGCATCAACTGCGGTAGGGTGTCCTTGAACTTGAAAAGACTTCTGATTTTTAAGGGGTTTTTGAAGATAAAATTAAATTTAACATATGGGTACATATTGCTGAGTACGACGGTGAGCTCTCCTTTTACAAGTTTATATGTTGAACAAAAGGCAAGGATATATACAGTTCTTTTTTAGGTACATTAAAAGTGGGTGCTTTCGGTTTAACAATGTCATTTTTAAAAAAACTCTCTCAAGATTTTCTCAAATAGGTGGGATGGATAGCAATTTCTGTTAAAATAGTTTTGCAAGAAAACTACTTCCTCATGGAATTTGACCCAGTTGCATGACACATTATAAGCTCTACACAATAATGTCTTGCATGCATTAAGTTTAAAAACCAACGGACAAAAGCTAAAGAAATTTGTTCCCAAACCAGTAAAAGTCTTCTTTCTAAAAACACCAGTTAGAAATTTATATAACAATTTCACGATGTAATGATAAATTTCTAACTGGTGTTTTTAGAAAGAAGACTTTTACTGGTTTGGGAACAAATTTCTTTAGCTTTTGTCCGTTGGTTTTTAAACTTAATGCATGCAAGACATTATTGTGTAGAGCTTATAATGTGTCATGCAACTGGGTCAAATTCCATGAGGAAGTAGTTTTCTTGCAAAACTATTTTAACAGAAATTGCTATCCATCCCACCTATTTGAGAAAATCTTGAGAGAGTTTTTAAATGACATTGTTAAACCGAAAGCACCCACTTTTAATGTACCTAAAAAAGAACTGTATATATCCTTGCCTTTTTGTTCAACATATAAACTTGTAAAAGGAGAGCTCACCGTCGTACTCAGCAATATGTACCCATATGTTAAATTTAATTTTATCTTCAAAAACCCCTTAAAAATCAGAAGTCTTTTCAAGTTCAAGGACACCCTACCGCAGTTGATGCGATCTTCAACGGTATATTTGTTTACTTGTCCCAAATGTAATTTGGGAACCTATGTCGGTAATTCGAGTCGGCTGTTGAAGGTTCGCATCGACTGCCATCGGGGTGTCAGTCACCGAACAGGAATAACTTTAGCTAAGAAAGAATTTTCTGCAATACGCAACCATGCAATAAAATGTAAACATAACATCCAGTACAATGATTTTAAAATCTTATCCCAAGCAATAGATAACCGGTCATTACCCATTCTCGAGTCCCTCTTCATTAAACAATTGTCACCAACCCTCAACAACCATTCAACTGCTGTACAACTGAACATTACTTAATAGACCATTCGCCCATTCTACCTTCTCGCCTTTGTATTTGCCTCTCCCCTTTAGTCAAAAATAAATAATAATTCAGTCTTATCTATACTTCTTTACCGGTGAGTTCTCGTTTCGCTATTTTTTGCTTTCTGTCCGCCTTTATATATATATATATGTATTTTTTTTCTTTAATTTTTCTCCTTTTGTAATCATAAACATAAATTTTTTGCCTGTTACGATTCAATGTTTTTTCTCCGTGTTTTAGTAATAACATAATTTTTCTTAGTTGTTCACGTGTGGTTTGTGTTTTTTAAGTGTTTTGCTTGTTTATTTATTTTGAAGTGTCATTGTACTTAGTAGCTTTGCTTTTTACTGTCGATCTCTTATTCAATTAGTTACCGTCTTACTTTTATATAAAATTCGAATTTCACTGATATATTGTTAATTAATCTATATATATATATTTTTTTTTAAATAGCATAATTTATTACTGTGCCCCATTTTAGTCTGATTTAATGTATGAATTTTAATTTTTTCCTTGTTTTTAGCCCTGAAGATGGTGATTTGTATCCCGAAACGTAGGCGTTCCGATGAAAATAAAGTTTTTAACGAAAAAATGCTGAAGTTTCTGCTGGCCATACTCTTTTTATTAAAGATCCGACTTTCTAGAAGCGACAATGCCATTCAATATAATATATATATATATATATATATATATATATATATATATATATATATATATATATATATATACACACACACACACACACACACACAACACACATATATATATATATATATATATATATATATATATATATATATAGATATATATATAAAGTAATAAGAGAGAGAGTGAGAGAGAGAGAGAGAGAGAGAGAGAGAGAGAAACCGTATATGTGTTCCAGTAAATAAGTGTTTTTCGCCTGCCAGTACATATGTGCATTGTGTGTGCCATTCCTCTGTTCTTTCTGTCTTTCTCCAGTCTCTGTATATTTCTTGGGTCTTCGTCTACTTTTATTAGTCCTTCTTCCCATGCACTCTTTAGCCACTCGTCTTCACTGGTTTTCAGATATTGCCCCAGTGCTCTGTTTTCGATGTCGACCGCAGTCCTCTATAACTTTAGTAGTCCTCTCCCTCCTCCTTTCGTGTTATGTATAGTCTGTCCGTATTTGCTCTTGGGTGTAGTGCTTTGTGTATTGTCATTTGTTTCCTGGTTTTCTGATCTATGCTGCGGAGTTCTGCCTTCGTCCATTCCACTATTCCTGCGCTGTATCTGATTACTGGCACTGCCCATGTGTTTATGGCTTTTATCATTTATTTCCGGCGTTGAGTTTTGACTTGAGTATCGCCTTGAGTCTCTGCATATATTATTATTATATTATTATTATTATTATTATTATTATTATTATTATTATTATTATTATTATTATTATTATTATTATTATTATTATTATTATTATTATTATTATTTATTATTATTATTATTATTATTTGGCATGTTTCCTTTTTATAAATATAGTTGATTTTACAATATTGTAGTTATATACATATATATATATATATATATATATAGATATATATATATATATATATATATATACACATATCAATCTCACATGTTACAAAGCCATATACAAACATCTGGTTTATACATAAATATATATATATATATATATATATATATGAATACACATATCAATCTCATATGTTACAAAGCCATATACAAACATCTTGTTTATATATAAAATATATATATATATATATATATATATATATATATATATGTATATATATATGATATATATATATATATTAATTGTTTATATATATCATATATAATTAATGTTATTTTTTAGTATAAATAGTAAACGCTGTCCATAAAAATAAAACGATTCTCGCTTTTACAAAACTGGATATAAGTTCAGTGACCTCAACCCCTCTGTAATACTCACGTAAATAAATAAACTCATTATTATGTCGCATAAATCATTATTTACATTATTCTAACTCATTCTGTGGCTTAGACGACGCACAATCCCCATGCATCTCCATTAAGAAACTCATTATTTTGTCGCGTGAATTATTGTATCATCTTGTCGCGTGTTGTATTACAGAGCAAATACATTCCACGTGAATTCTCATAGATGACGTGATACTAACACCGGGAAAGTAAACAGAACTAACTCTCTTTGTCCGCGAAGTTTTCATATAGAATTCGCGAGTTTAATCCATTTACCCGTTCCTGGCCAGCCGGAGAAGCTAGATAGCTGACAGAGGTCTATTAGATTTCATTTAAACGTGTCTTTGATATTGTTGCTTTGGTTTACGTGAACTGAAACTTTATCAAAGAAATTATTAGAATTTGTGGAGAATATCGTGATAAATTACGTTACGGGGGAGAATATAATTCTAAAAAGTACTATATAAGTTTAACTGATGTACAGTTATCAAGTTCAATATAGACGTTATCCACTGTTTCTCTTAGCTACGTGAACTGGCTTTAGCAGAAAGTAGAAGTTTCAAAACTCTGTCTGCAAATCCAAAAACTATATGTTTCACAATCCAAAAAGTGAATGTTTCAAAAATTAGGGTTCAACGTGCATAAAACTATATAAAAAGTTCCTTAATGAAATAGTATATAATTTTTCTTTTATTCTGACAGACGTGAATTATAACAGCAAAGTTATATATATATATATATATATATATATATATATATATATATATATATATATATATATATATATATATGTGTGTGTGTGTAAGTGATTACATAATAAAAATATGGAATGTTATTCCATATATATAAAAAACTAAAACTAAAGAGGTCAACCAGATTGCTTGCAGGAATGTGATCAGACCAGAGACGCTAAGATGACGTATACAATAAAGTAGGCTAAGTTGACATGCCGTCACCTGTGGTCATTCATTTGTTTTGAAACATTAGTCCAAGCTTCCTGCTTGAGACAACTACCGCGACCTATAGTTCAAACGGCCTACTGATTTCTAATGTGTCTCATTTGTATGTATGTTCATATGTTCGAGCTACTGTCTGCTTCCTTTATGACTTGTAACCGAGTGGAATTAGCCATCATCGTGGGCAGAAGCGATCAAGCCATCGTCATTGGCAGACCTGTACAATCCTATTTGATCTTCATCATGTAATCTCAGAGAATAGAACTATTTTTTATACTTCGTGTTTTCTACTAGAACCTCACATCAGAAAGAAGATATCATCATGAGTTTAACACATCGTCGTCATAACCACTTCGTAAGTTATCAGCAAACCCCAAGACACTCCAATGAGTATGGAAGTGCATAACCAACCGACTTAGCGTAAGGGTAGGCTCCACTTTGGAGGGGTGCCGATCGTAAAAGATCGTAAAAATATTTGCCAAAAGTACACTAATCAAGACAGGCTAATGAAATTTTCAGGCATTATTAGCACTATAATAATGCATATTCTCTGTGAGTTTTATCATCCTACAGGGAAAATAAATGATTTTAAGAAAAAAAATGTGAA
This sequence comes from Macrobrachium nipponense, assembly GCF_015104395.2. Taxonomy (NCBI): domain Eukaryota; kingdom Metazoa; phylum Arthropoda; class Malacostraca; order Decapoda; family Palaemonidae; genus Macrobrachium; species Macrobrachium nipponense. Next base: position 49,781,874 of record NC_087209.1, read on the forward strand.
ATTCAAGGCCCCTTGTACTGAAGGTTATTTGGTGATCGGTGAGAAACTACAGTCTTGAATAGAAATTCGGTCTGGAGGCATGTTGGTATATCCACCTAGAACATGCACATAAAGTATTATCAAAATAGAACAGTAAATAAGCAAGTCTAACATTACCTCATAGAGCGCCTTATTATACAAGGCAACAGCCCTATATATATATATATATATATATATATATATATATATATATATATATATATATAATATATCTAACATCAAATTCCCTTTTGATAGAATTGCTTCAAAACGCGTTAGAGTTTTTTTTTTGTCTGAATTATTTTGGGATGACGGTTGCGAGCCTATTTTTACCCTCCTTGCCACTGGTTGCGACCATCTACATTGAGCCAACTATCAGGTACAAACTGGCACCTTAGGAGAGAGAGAAAGAAAATGTACTTATATAGCAGAGAGTTTAAACGTGCTACATTAAAGAGAGTGAGGAAGAGAGACTGTATGTGAGAGAGAGAGAGAGAGGTAAGAGAGAGAGAGAGAGAGAGAGAGAGAGAGCATATCAAGAGGTAAAAGATAATTAAATAAATAAATAAAAATGCACCTTAGAGGTAATAGAGAGAATATACTTATATAGGAGAGAGTTTAAACGTGCTTACATGAGAGAGAGCGAGAAAGAGACTGTACGTGTGTGTGTGTGAGACAGAGTATATCACGAAGGAAAAAATAAATTTTAAAAAATGCATGATGCAAACAGAATAAGAAGATATTTGACGCACCATCGCCTGTCTCTTTCTCTCTCATTCGGTTGAATATGGAAAAGATTCATCCCCCTTTCGTACAGCAACACTAGCTAATCCGGCAAGGCTTTCACATTTTCCCTTGCCTCTTTCTCTGGCCTTCTCTGCTGGTCTTCATAAATAGTCAGGAGGCGAATTGGGAGCCCTCCCCCCAACCCCCAACCCCCGCCCCGCCTCTATCCCTGGCTTAATATTAACGAGGCGCTTATTCAAGATTAGTCTGTATTTCGACAGAGGAAATGTTGGTGAATGCTTATTTTATGTATTGAGATAAATATTCTTCAATATTATTTTTTGCCCTTAATATTCATTTCCAGTCTTTGCATGAGTACTTATCAAAACAGAAATATATTTCTTAAATTGAGAGAAATATTCTTCAATATTATTTTTTGCCACTAATATTCACTCCCAGTCTTTGCATGAATATTTATCAAACCAAAAATATATTTTTGGGAATTGAGAGAAATATTCTTGAATATTATTTTTTGCCCCTAATATCTATTTCCAGTCTTTGCATGAATATTTATCAAACCAAAAGTATTTCACAGGGAACTGAGAAAAATATTCTTCATGACTGTTTTGTTCTTAATATTCCATTTCCAGTCTTTGCTTGAGTATTTACCAAACCAAAAATATTTCACGAATATTTTAAGTAAATGAAGACTCAAATATAGGCTAACTCTTTTCAATATTTAACATAGGTAAAGAGAGTAAGAAACTATGATGAAGAGAGAGAGAGAGAGAGAGAGAGAGAGAGAGAGAGAGAGAGAGAGACCCAACCTACTTTCAATATATGTTTGGTACTTCATTTCAGAACCCTGGCGCCGGTTCCCCCTCTGAGGGAAACTGCCTGAAAATACCTTAACACTACTTTTACATTTTTGTCGTAGCTTCTTTGTCACATTGACCAACAACCCCCTCCCCCCCAAAAAAAATCAGTAGCTTATAACCAATTACTCCAATTATAACATTGTACACCTATGTCTTTTGTAGCTTTTTAAAATTTTGTGAATAAAACTTAAATTATACTGAAATCTTCTACTTCCAGTAAAATGTTAGTGATTATTCTTGTATAAATTACAATCACTTGGTTCTCTTTTAATATTTCCAGAATCTCTAATTAATTTAGCATGTTTGATTAACAAAGAGAATAAAGAAATGGCTGAAGCAGAATTTGTGACCTTTTTTTATATAATAGGCTACTAAAAATTCCACTTAAGATTTGTATAATGTTTCATTAGTATATCTGATTTTGATAGGCTGTAATGCATTGTCTTTATATATATGATATATATATATATATATATATATATATATATATCAATATACATATATATATATATATACTACTATATATATATATATATATATATATATATGTATGTATATATATATATATATATATATATATATATATATATTATATATATATATATACAGTAAAGGGTCCGAATAGGACCGAAAGTACTCGGCTATCTCGCTTTTTCAGTCCTTCTTGGCAAAAAAAACTTTATATATATATATATATATATATATATGTATATATTATATAATATATATATATATTATATTTTATATATGTATATATTTCATATAAAATTATATATATATGTACTATACCAATATACATATATATATATATATATATATATATATTATATATATACACATATATATATATGAATAACTTGATCACGAAGTATATAAAACGTGATGCTATGTATAAATAAAGGTTTTTTTGCCACGAAGAAAAAAAATGCCTCAGTAAAGGGTCCGAATAGGACCGAAAGTACTCGGCTATCTCGTTTTTTCATTTTTTTCTTGTGGCAAAAAAAACCTTTATATATATATATATATATATATATATATATATATATATATATATATATATATATATATATATATATATATATATATATATATTTATTCATTACCTCATGTGTCTATGTTATTCAGTATTATTTTTTCTTATTTTATTCACGAATTACATTGTTCTCTGTGCATTGTCTCAATATACCTAATCTTTATTCCACTTCCTCAGAAACCCTCCTTCTCTCTCTCTCTCTCTCTCTCTCTCTCTCTCTCTCTCTCTCTTCTCTCTCTCTCTCTCTCTCCGTTTCATTTCCCTTCGTATTAATCCCCTTTTTCCTATTTATCCCACATTTTGCTTCCCACCCTTTCTTTAATTACTCTTCTATCAGCATTCTCCTTCGCCCTAAGAATTATTATATTCTTCGTATTATTCTGCTTCTTCTTCCAGTTCCCATTTATCTCTCAAGTCTCTCCCTTGTTCCCGTACGTCTTTTTATCGCTATGTGTTCGTGTTTTGTTATTTTGTTGTTCATTTCTCTTCGTCATTCTTGTGTTTTATCCCGGTATCTAGTCGTAAACTGTATTCAATTTACTTCCATGTCTCTCTAGTTTATCTTTGTGCCTTTCTCGTTAAATTCCTTCTGAAACACTTACTCTTTTTTTTACATTTGAGATTGTTTTGTTTATCCTCAGTTTTCTGTTGCTATATCTTCTTATTTTCCGTCTTTATGTCCTTCATATTTTTCTTTTTAATTCCTCACTTAAACCTGACTTAGTGTTGCTGCTCAGTTTCTGCAAATAAACATTATGTACAAAAAGATTTATTGTAGCTTCGATATATATATATATATACATATATATATATATTATATATCTATATATATATATATATATATATATATATAGATATATTATATATTATATATATCTATATCTATATATATATTATAATATATTTATATTATATATATATATATATATATATATATATATATATCTATCTATATATATATATATATATAATATATATATATATATATAAAGAATGCTAGAAATACAATTTCTAAAGAACCGCTCTTCACTTTTTTTTCATTTGCATTTCGATATTGATCTTGTGAAAGATATATAATGGCCTTGAGTGACCACCATGTTCTAAGGGTAAAGATTAGCATTATTTTTTTTAATTTCCACCTGTTTTTTAGTTTTCTATATATTTGTTCGTTATCGGAAAGCCTCTCATTATACTTAATTAATGCCTCTTTTGCTGTTAAATGGCTCTTAGGTAGGTAATTGTCGAACAACTTTTTGGTGTAATTGTTTTCCATCATCTCCTAAATCCCACATTCATTTACAACTGTTTTGCTGTTCATTTTGGATCCGAAATTTCAGTCTAGATTTCCCTCTGAATTTCTATTTAATTTCGCTAAATCATTTCGAGTTAGGTCGCGTTTCTAAACCTTTTGGTTAATATTTTAACTTTTATTCCAGGTTCCTATTTATTTTTTCTCGTCCTTTTCGTTTTCAAACCTTTTACAGTTTTGAATATTTTATTTTGTTTCTTCCTCCTTTACTTCATTTTTCTCTTTCGTTTTCGTAAAGTTTATTCAACCCCGTTTGCTACTTGTTTGTCGTTTTCATTATAAATATTATTCCGTTCTTCCCTTCAAGTTCTTTGTTCACTTTAATTCTTTTATCCAATTCCCTGTCTCGTATTTAGTCTGTAACATTTGGCAATCTATATCTATCTGTCTATCTATTTATCTATCTATCTGTTCTATATCTATCTATCTATCTATCTATCTATCTATCTATCTATCTATATATATATATATATATATATATATATATATATATATATATATATTATATATAATATATATATATATATTAATATATACATATATATATATATATAGATATATATATATATATATATAATTCCCCCATTAAACTTAAACCAATAATTAAGTATAATGTGATGAGCACTTAATAAATTTGTTAATGAAACAAAAACACATTAGTACTCATTAAAACATGTCTTGTACTAACTATGACATGCATATTAGCATGTCATAATACAGAAGGTCAGCCTGTTTTTCTGACCTGTTTTTGACTCCCAATTAACCATCGTGCCCACTCGAAGCTTAGTCGACTACTCAGCAAATGCTGGTGCCCATTCGCAGCTGACTCAAGTTGGGTTTGACGCACAGACCCTGGTAAAGTGTGAGTTTTTTTAAATACCCCTAAAATATGGACATCAAGGGGATACAAGATGAGGAAAGATGGGTCCTTAGTATTCCAGAAACAAAATAATGACATTTTCGTCTATTTTCTTTCCATTTGCCTTGAATTGTCAAGACTTCACAAATCTCAGTTGCCAGTAAGTTTTGAAAAGGATCGTCTGCTGAGGCGAAGCCACATATGTGTGTTTGCGTTTTGCACGTTTTAAGATGAATAGGTTCAATCCCTACTTTCAGACAAGGTTCAGTCCTAATTTTCAGTCAAGCTTCAATACCTACTTTCAGATTAGATTCACTCCCCGCTTTAAGAAAAGCTTCAATCCCTGCTTTCAGACAAGCTTCAATCCCCTGCTTTCAGACAAGCTTCAATCCCCTGCTTTCAGACAAGCTTCAATCCCTGCTTTCAGACAAGCTTCAAAAAAATCCCCCTGCTTTAAGAAAAGAAATTCCCAATTTCTGCTTTTCAAAATAAGCTTCAATCCCTGCTTCAGAAAAACAAGCTTCAATTCCCTGCTTTAAGAAAAAAAGCTTCCCAAGCATGCATTCAAGAAACAAGCTTCATTCCCGCTTTAGGAAAGCTCAATCCCTGGCTTTTCAGGGAAAAGCTTCAAATCCCTTGCTTTTCAAGACAAGCTTCAATCCAGGCCTTTTAAGAAAAGCTTCAATTCCCTGCTTTTCAGAAAAAGCTTCAATCCCTTGCTTCAGAAAAGCTTTCATCCCCTGCTTTCAAGACAAGCTTCAATCCCTGCTTTAAGAAAAGCTTCAATCCCTGCTTTCAGAAAAGCTTCAATCCCTGCTTTCAGACAAGCTTCAATCCCTGCTTTCAGAAAAGCTTCAATCCCTGCTTTCAGAAAAGCTTCAATCCCTGCTTTAAGCAAGCTTCACTGATTTCAGCCAAAGCTTCAATCCCTGGCTTTAAGAAAAGCTTCAATCCCTGCTTTCAAGAAAAGGCTTCAAATCCCTGCTGTAGAAAAGCTTCAATCACTGCTTTTCAGGAAAAGCTTCAATCCGCTGCTTTAAGAAGCTTCATATCCCTGCTTTAAGGAAAGCTTCAATCCCTGGCTTTCGACAAGTTCAATCCCCTGCTTTCAGGACAAGCTTCAATCCCCTGTGCTCAACAAGCCTTCAATCCCTGCTTTCAGACAAGTTCAATCCCTGCTTTTCAGACAAGCTTCAATCCCGCTTTCAGAAAAGCTTCAATCCCTGCTTTAAGAAAAGCTTCAATCCCTGCTTTCAGACAAGCTTCAATCCCTGCTTTCAGACAAGCTTCAATCCCTGCTTTAAGAAAAGCTTCAATCCCTGCTTTCAGAAAAGCTTCAATCCCTGCTTTCAGAGGGAGAAAAGCTTCAATCCTTGCTTTCAGAAAAAGCTTCAATCCCCTGTTCAGACAAGCTTCAATCCATGCTTCAGGAAAAGCTTCAATCCGCTTTCGACAAGCTTCAATCCTGCTTTAAGAAAGCTTCATCCCTGCTTTCAGACAAGTTCAATCCCTGCTTTCGAGCTTCAATCTGCTTTTCAAGAAAACTTCAATCCCTGCTTTCAGACAAGCTTCAATCCCTGCTTTAAGAAAAGCTTCAATCCCTGCTTTCAGAAAAGCTTCAATCCCTGCTTTCAGAAAAGCTTCAATCCCTGCTTTCAGACAAGCTTCATCCCTGCTTAATTTGAAAAAGCTTCAATCCCTGCTTTCAGAAAAGCTTCAATCCCTGCTTTCAGACAAGCTTCAATCCCTGCTTTAAGAAAAGCTTCAATCCCTGCTTTCAGACAAGCTTCAATCCCTGCTTTCAGACAAGCTTCAATCCCTGCTTTCAGACAAGCTTCAATCCCTGCTTTAAGAAAAGCTTCAATCCCTGCTTTCAGACAAGCTTCAATCCCTGCTTTAAGAAAAGCTTCAATCCCTGCTTTCAGAAAAGCTTCAATCCCTGCTTTAAGAAAAGCTTCAATCCCTGCTTGAAGAAAAGCTTCAATCTCTACTTGAAGAAAAGCTTCAATACCTGCTTTCAGACAAGCTTCAATCCCTGCTTTCAGACAAGCTTCAATTCCTGCTTTAAGAAAAGCTTCAATCCCTGCTTTCAGACAATGACTGCTTAAAAGAACTTCGTTGGTCCTAAATCGATTCGAACAGTCCAGATAATACTGTTATCCTCAAATGGAGTTCACAGGAATCCCTCCACCCCCCACCCCACCTCCTACCCTGACAAAAAAAAAATCCTTTCGTCGCATCCTACGTACGTCCAACAGCAGAGTAAATACATCTCTGTGTATTTCAGAAAAATAAATAAAAACACAGGGATGTTTTCCTTCCATTTAGGACTAACTGTTTGTTTCAAAGAACGCTTCGTTCAAAGTTTTTTTTTTTTTTCGTTCAAGTAATTAATTTGAATTCAGTTTGTAGAAACTTTGGGATGGGGAAAAATACGGGAACTTGGTTTTTCCTGTGTACCTAATTCGAATCTCTCTCTCTCTCTCTCTCTCTCTCTCTCTCTCTCTCTCTCTCTCTCTCTCCTCTCTCTATCTCTCTCTCTCTCTCTTCTCTCGTCTCTCTCTCTCTCTCTCTCTCTCTCTCTCTCCTCTCTCTCTCTCTCCTTGAATCAGATTTGATTTGATATCAAGGCTATGCATAATAGACAAAAAGAATGAATGATGGGACGGAAATACCCAGAAAGAGAGAGAGAGAGAGAGAGAGAGAGAGAGAGAGAGAGATAGTTGTATATACAACACCTAACTCTTCTTCTCCCTTTATAAGAGAAGGACAGTTATAGCACAATGATTCTCGTCCCAAACAATTCCGAAAGAATATTGCCTCTCTTAGTGTTGATATTACGAAAGTCGATGTTACATGCTTGTGTGTTCTCAGTTATTCATATATATACATGTGTGTGTGTGTGTGTATGCGTCGTTAAGGAAAAGGATATTACAGCTCTTCCCAGAACATAATAAAGGCCAAAGCCACACATGTAATTACATCTATTGTGTTCCCTTCCACAATACATTTCGGGAATAGCACGTAGTTAAACGAGGTCATAAAACATTATTATTATTATTATTATTATTATTATTATTATTATTATTATTATTATTATTATTATTATTATTATTATTATTATTATTATTATTAAGTATCCCTCTTTCCTTCAATAGCCATCGTAGACTAGCAGCAGCTTGCTTGTGACACAAAGGCGAAAAGACGAGAATCAAATTCACGCTTGCATTCCGCCCGCTTGCAATGGATAATTGCCTGTGACAAAGGAAGACAAATGAACTTGAATGTCGTTGTGCGCGGATATTTCGGTAGCCAGCGAAAGCTAATTGTCATTTTTGTGCTAAGGAAGCGAATGGGAATAAAATTCCGGGCGTAGCTAGCCCGAGAGGGCTAATTGATTTCGACAAAGGAGCCCCCGTACGGGCGCACCCGAGCGAGCGACATGATTAATTGCTCGCTCGCATTGTGAGAGGAGTGGAGACTGGATGCTAATTAGTCTTGCATTTCAGTTGGCTTACATGATGTCATCTGAGGAAATGGAGAATTATAAATAGATACATTTGATTTCTCTTGAATAGACAATGTTACAGAGGACTTAAAATGACAATGTTACAAAGCACTTGAAATGACACTGTTACAGAGCACTTGAAATGACAATGTTAATAATTGTATCACAGAGCATTTGAAATGACAATTGTGTCACAGAGCATTTGAAATGACAATGTTAATAACTGTGTCACAGAGCATTTGAAATGTTACAAAGCATTTGAAATTACAGTGTTAATGCCTGTTTCACAGAGCACTTGAATAGGCAATGTTACAGAGCACTTGAAATGACAATGATAATAACTGTGTCACAGAGCATTTGAAATGCCATTGTTGCAGAGGCTTGAAATGACAATGTTGACAGCTGTGTTATAGAGCATTTGAAATGACAATGTTACAGAGCATTTGAAATGACATTGTTACAGAGTACTTAAAAGGACAAAGTTACAGAGCACCTAAAATGACTGTGTTACAGAGCTTGTGGAATGACTATGTTAGAAAGCACTTTATTTATAAATCTTCTGTGATATATTAGTGTCTGGTGTAATGTTTTTAACAAGTGATAGGTCTTTTGTATTTTTACTCATATTTGTTGGGAGGTATTGAAAAATAGGAGGTCCTCGACGAGGTAATCTCTCTCTCTCTCTCTCTCTCTCTCTCTCTCTCTCTCTCTCTCTCTCTCTCTCTCTCTCTCTCTCAGGAAAAATAAAAAAATAAGAATGCACTCGTCAGAGAGTCTGTAGAATACCTTGCACTTGATTCCAAAAGGTGGTTATTGGTATTCTGGTGTCTAAACGTGTGTAGAATACCATCGACATGGTGTAAACAGTCGGTTATTCATAACTTGAACAGAATGGAAGTTTGTTTTGTGGGTTCAAGGGACAATAGCAGTGTGGGTGTGATGTATTCAATTCAGAGCTGAGGTTACTGATGAAGTTTATCTTCAAGTGAATTTAAAACAGAACAGACTTAAATGCAGATAAGACCAGAACAGAATACACAAGGCATATGACAGAACACAACAGTCATGTATGACAGACAGGCTATAAGGAAGACTATTATTTAAAAAAAATAAAATAAAAGCAGACTGAATAGTAATACTGAACTATTGGGAAGGTTATGACGTCATGTGCTTAATTCAGTGGAACATTTTGTACCACCTTAGTTTTTTACATGATTTTTATTTTTGACAGCAGTAACCTTTTAAAATCAAATGATGAATATAATTTTTAAATATTGTCTATGGAACATTTGTTTGAGATACTAGAATATCAAGGAGTGAAGATAGCATTGCATTTGTGTTTGCATATATA
>NC_087209.1:49794055-49799055 GCF_015104395.2 Macrobrachium nipponense
GTATAATGCAATTATATTGATCTGCATTTAAGATCAGTATAATGCAATTATATTGATCTGAATTTAAGATCAGTATAATTCAATTACGTTTATTGATTTGTATTCGAAATCAGTATAATACAATTATATTGATCTGCATTTGAGATCAGTATCAGGCAGATTTATTTATTATTATTTTGACATTCCTCTGATACCAATAAATAAAAATAAAAACAATAAAACACCCAATTTTTCACAAACACCCACTTCCACAAATCACGCACCTGAAAATGAAAGACTTTACACATAAAAGAAATCAAATGACAGAGCCGTTAAATAAATCAGATGAAAAAAGGAGGAGTATTTCAGCCGGTTTTTATTCGGCCGCGTTCAATAGAGCACGAGGGGCCGGAAGCGCCTCCCGGGGATGACGAATGGCATACGAACACGCGACGTTCCCCAGAATCCAATCTCCATTCATAAGGATAATTCGCTCGATTCGCTGGTCTCGTTCGCCCAATCGCCGTCAAGCGCAGATGAGGCCGCTGTCGGTCGTGGAGCAGTTGCTTCTGGACGTTTGTATTGGGAAGAGGACGTTTTCGTTTTTTTTTTTTTTTTTTTTTTTTTAACGCTTTAGAGTTTCTCTTTTTTTATAAGATTTTTTTTACTTTTTTGGCGATTTTTGGTGTGGAACAAAACGTTATAGAATTTATTTTATTTCTAGATGTTTTTTGACGCTATTGATGGGGAACAAACGTGTTAAAGTTTATCTTATTTTTTTCTAGATTTTTTTGGCGTTTTTGATGGAAATAAACGTGTTAGAGTTTATCTTATTTTTTTCTAGATTCTTTTTTTGGGGGGCGTTTTTGATGGGAACAAATGTTATAGAGTTTCTCTTTTTTCCTTGATGTTTTTGACGTTTTTTATGGGGAACAAACGTAATAGAGTTTATCTTTTTTATAGATGTTTTTTGACGTTTTTTATGGAGAACAAACGTTTTAGAGTTTATCTTTTTTACAGATTTTTTTTACGTTTTTGGCTTATTTGATGGGGAAAAAACGTTAGAGTTTATCGTTTTTATATAGATGTTTTTTGAAGCTTTTTTTTTCTTAGGAACAAACGTTATGAAATCTATCTTTTTTATAGATGTTTTTTTTTATGGGGAACAAACGTTATATAGTTTATCTTTTTCATATAGATGTTTTTGACGTGTTTTTCTGGGGAACAAACGTGTAGAGTTTAAAATTTTTTGTATAGATGTTTTTTGACGTTTTTGGGGGGAACACACGTTATGGAGTTATCTTATTTTATAGATATTCTTTTAACGTTTTTTGTGGGGAAAAAATATAATTGTTTATCTTTTTTTTATAGATTTTTAGGGACGTTTTTTATGGGGAACAAACGTTATAGAATTTATCTTTTTTTTACAGATTTTTTTGACGTTTTTGGCGTTATTTGATGGGGAAAAACCTTATAGAGTTTATCTTTTATATATAGATGTTTTTCATTTCTTTTTTTTGGGGGGTGGGGGTGAGACAAACGTTATAGAATTTATCTTTTTATAGATGTTTCTTGACTTTTTTTTTTTTGGGGTGGGGGGAGCGTATTAGTTATATTCTTATTATGGATTTTTGTAAAGTTATTTTGGGGAACAAACGTTATAGAGTTTATTTTTTTTATATAGATGTTTTTTTGAAGTTTTTTGGGAACAAACGCTATAGAGTTTATCTTTTTAAATAGAAGTTTTTTAAAGGTTTTGGGAGAACAAACGTTATAGAGTTCATCTAATTTTTATGTGTTTTTGACGTTTTTTTTCGGGGGAACAAATTTTTTAGTTTCCCTTATTTTTACAGACGTTTTTTGACGCTTTTGGTGGGGAACAAACGTTATAGAGTTTACCTTTCTTATATGGATGTTTTTTTTATGTTTTTGATGGGGAATAAACGTTTTAGAGTTTATTTGATTTTTCTAGATGTTTTTGACGTTTTTGGGGGGAAGAGCATTTACGTTTTTAAACGCTTTAGAATTTCTCGTATTTTTCAAAACTTTTTTATTTTTTTTTTTTTTTTATTTTTTTGAGAGAACAAAACTGTTATTTTAAAATATTTTAGAATTTCTCTTATTTTCCTAACCTTTTTTACTTTTTTGCAGAGGAAACATCTTATTTTTGAACGTTTTAGACTTTCTTATTTTCTAAACTTTTTAACTTTTTGGAGGGAACAAAAATGTTATTTTCAAACTTTTTAGACTGTCTCTTATTTTTCCCAACTTTTTTTACTTGTTGGGGGGAAACAAAAGTGTTATTTCTAGATGTTTTAGACATTCACTTATTTTTCTAAACTTTTTTTTTTACTTTTCCTAAACGTAAAGCAGGACTTTGTAATAGGGAAAGAACGATTATATATATATATATATATATATATATATATATATATATATATATATATATATATATATATATATGTATATGAAGTTATCTCCCTTGGGGACGGTTCCAGAGTCCTGCCTGTCCTTCGTAACTGTATATATTTTTTTGAAAAGAAAAATCAGTACGGCTGATGAGGTCTACTGGTCAAGTAGACGAAAGCTCCCGTCTTTCATGTATTTTTAATACACATTTTTACATAAGTGTGGACTATTATTACTTCAGATATTCCAGTCACGTTATGGTGATTTTTTTGAGATATATGTATATATATATAATATATATATATATATATATATATATATATATATATATATATATATAATATATATATATAAGTTTATGACGAAAACAATTTTTCAGAAACCCAACGGTTAGGAAGATATGAAAAGTCTAAAACATTTAGAAATACAACTTTTGTTCCCACCAAAAGCATCAAAATACGTTAAGAAAAATAAGAATGTCAAAATCGTTCTTTCTCTATTACAAAGTCCTGCTTCACGTTTAGGAAAAGTAAAAAAAAAAGTTTAAAAAAATAAGTGAATGTCTAAAACGTCTAGAAAAATAAACACTTTTGTTTCCCCCCAACAAGTAAAAAAAGTTGAGAAAAATGTTTATGAAGATATGAAGTCTAAAAACATTTAGAAATATAAATTTTGTTCCCACAAAATCGTCAAAATACGCTAAGAAAAATAAGAGAAAGTAAAAATCGTTCTTTCCCCATTACAAAGTCTTGCTTTACGTTTAGGAAAAGTAAAAAAAAATGTTTAGAAAAATAGTGATGTCTAAAACGTCTAAAAATAACACTTTTGTTTCCCTCCCAAAACAAAAGTTAAATAAGTTGAGAAAAATAAGAGATAGTCTAAAAAGTTTTGAAAATAACATTTTTGATCCCTCCAAAAAGTGATATAGTATATCATATACAATATATATTTTGAAATATATATTATATATATATATATGATATATATATATATGTATATATATATATATATATTAGGAATAAGTATATATATAGATATATATATGTATATGTATATATATATATATATATATATATATCTATATATATATAAATAGTAGTATATCATATATATATATGTATATATATATATATATCATATATATATATATATATAGTATATATATATATATTATATACATATATATATAATAATAATAGTATATTATATATTATATATTATATATATAACTAATTATTAATATATATATATGTGTGTGTGTGTACGTATATAGATATGTCTTTTGGCAAATCTCCCACGATGACCCACCAATACCAAACTCTCACGAACGTTAAAAACAAAAACGCCTCCTTATTAACCCCTCTCTTCCTTCCTTCCCATCTATGGAAGAAATGAATTCCTGACTAAAAAAATAAAAAAAAAAAAACGGACAAAAAAATAGAGAAAAATAGAAGAAACATCGAGTTCGATTGTCCCGTATTCCAAATCCCAAATTGTGCGTTCCCGGTCGTTTCCTGGGAATGGGGTCGTTCACGCCAGGCAGGAATGGTCCGTATATAAAAAGTATTCCCGTTAAAATCATAGGACAAAGCTTTGGCTCACCCCCCCCCCACACACCCCCCGCACCCCCCCCCCCCCACGACTCGCTGGTCACGACTAATTTTCAGAAACAAAAGGCTATGTGTGTTTAGATGTCATCTCGTGGTTACCTCTCGATGAAGTGTGTAGTTCTTAGATCTCTTTATTGAGTTGCGGAAAAAGACAAGAAAATGATGAATCCTACGGTGTATGTAAGATTGCTTGTATTTTTAATAACATCATATATGTATATGTCAATTGAAAGATCCACAGTAATATTTTAGTTAGTGATCAAGTCCACAGAAGGATGGACGAAAGCTAAATCTTTGTAAATATTTCCTCAAACCAAGAATATTACTGTGGATCCTTCTATTGATTTCTTAGAAGCACGATACGGTGTTTTTATATTGCATATGTATATATATAAACTTCCATAATATTATTTTCCTCAAGTTTATCCTTTTTTGATGAGTAGACATCTGACCGGAAAGTAACTAAAGATAACTTGATAGACACCCACGTCATATTATAATCTTGTAATTACTATCTACAGGAAGACTTTGAGTTAAGGTCAATTTTTATATATATATATAGCAGAATTACTCCCCCAAAACCGAATAGATTTCCTTGATACGCAACCTCATTCCACCCTAACTAATTCGTAAATGAAATTCGCTTAAACGCAGAGCATTGTACTCGAATGGCTCAAATATATATCCGTCCCGTTTTAGATATGCAAATGATATTTCCCCTTGTGGCTCAGGCAAATAAACGCAAATAGTTTGCCCGAGGGGAAAAATGATATCCGGATAAACATAATACACAGAAATTCGCAACAAGAGTTCGTAAACGAATTCTCGTCTCACGAGCGTCGTTATGTGAATCCTGTTCGCGAAACCGGGACTGAGTGGGAATGATTTTAGGTGCGTTTTCGTTCGTGGTTTCTTTCAAGGCCGTATTGTAATAGGTTTTTATTAACATTTTCTGTGCTTTGGAACGAAGGAATCAAAGTGCTCTAAGCCGAGGTGGGTTGA
>NC_087209.1:49804055-49821555 GCF_015104395.2 Macrobrachium nipponense
CGGCTCAAGTGCTAAATGGCTGAAAGTGCTCTAGTGCTTGTCAGTAGAGCCAACATTTCCTTTATCCAAATCGTTCACGTAGTAGAGCGAGTTCGAAGCATATTGTTATCTTTTAAAGTTCCCTAATACCTGTCTGTATAGCCAAAATTTCGAAGCATATCCTTAACATTTATCTCTTATCTTTATTTTTCTTGATATTTGCCAGGTTACGACACCCTTCCTTTGATACTAGACCCGACTTTTTCATTAAATTCGCCTCCTACGTACAGCCATTTCTTCCTTCCTGGTTCGTGAAATGAATTTCTGGCGAATATAGAAAAGGGGGAAAGAGAGACACTTGTAAGTTGTGGCCGGACACTGGGACCTCGAAATTGTGCATCTGAGGTCGTTTTCCACGAATGGGGTCGTTCAGATAGACAGTCAGTGTTTCATATACCAAAAAAATAAAAAGAATCGTTTCTCTTCAAATCCATACACCAACGCTTTATTGAAACACGTACCCCGTTGAAAATAATTTATGACGTCATACTTGGGAAAATCCGTTTTTATAATGGAATTTTTTCTGTGGTATTTTAGATTTAGTCATCACTTAAATTAATTTCCAATATTATGTCGATAGTTTATAGAAGGTAAATGAAAGATAAGGGTCTTTGTTATATTTTCTAAGTGATAAAACAGCGAAGATAATCAGAAAATAATGGTACAGACTATTGTAATTAATAGGATTTGAAATTGTAATATGAAACTGCATCAGATTGTGATGTAGTTTAAGGGTAAATGATATATAAAACAATGCAACTTTAATTACTTGAGAAAGACCAGAAATAGTAAAATGATTAATATATGACACTGAATACACTGGGCATGAAGGGATTTGATTGTTCTTAAACATCGTCAGTACTATACACTTAGAATTATTAAAAACAGTACTCTCAGTGCGTATTTTTATTATATTATTCAGAACATGAACCTTATTCATACGGATCAAGCCCACTACAGGGGCCACTGACTTGAAGTTCAAGCTTCCAAAGTATATAGTGTTCATTAGAAAGAAGTAACATAAGGTAATGAGATGGAATTATTTGCACATATTGTATGTCGAATCTTACTAAAATGGGTATTATGTATGTCCGTCCGCCTGTCATTCAATCACGGCCAAACGGCTAGTCCGATGGGCATGAAACTTGGCAGGGTTATAGTGGGGACCCCTAAGATGGTTTATAATGGAGTTTCATCCTACCTCCCCCACCCTCGGAAGGGGGTGGGGGTGAAAAGGGATTCCCTGAAACGGAGCTGGGTCTGCCAGTAAAACGAGGCTGGTTACGCCCGTAGACTTAGTTACTTTACGAGTTTTCATACGTAATTTCTGTATACATATGTTTGATAGTGCTTTAAATATTTGTGTTTGTAATTGTAAAGCACTAAACGTAGGGAGAAGGAATGGAATTAGTCCATTCTTTAAGTAAGGTTGTCGTGCAATTGGAATTTCAGAAGCTCATGCAAAGAACCAGTGCATTACTACCCCAAAGCATTGATTGTATTTTGAAACTTTACTTCCATTTCATGCATTTATTTATTTATCTATCTATTTGACAAGAAATGTGTTTTTCTAATAACAGACCTCCTTTTTCTGTATTTCCCATCACATTCTGTTACTCCTTTCGAATGAACACCATAATATTCGTGAAAGCTTGAATTTCAAGTCAGTGGCCCCTGTGGTGGGCTTGTTCCATATAACTAGGGACTTGGAATTGACAATCTGCCTTCACATATATCACGATGATTATAATTTCATTTTACGTATATTACGATTACCATTGAATTTTCATGAACTAAAGAATTGGAATTGATAATCTGACAACGTGTATATTACGATTATTACTAAGGCGTCATTAATAAAAAAGGAATTTTACCTCATAAACTCAAAAAAATCTTAACCGCTTAATATTCCTTGTCTGGCGAGGAATTTTCGTCTAATATTCCAGTTAACTGCGACGTAATTAGCATATGTGGGCGGAGGCTGGATAGAGAGAGAGTCCCCATGACGAGGGTGAAACGGCTTGTCACTAATTTCACCTCCTCCTCCTCCTCGCTTGGTTCCTCCTCCTCTTCGTTGGTTCGAACGATGATGTGGGAGATTCTGGTTGAGAGAGAGAGAGAGAGAGAGAGAGAGAGAGAGAGAGTTACTAATTTTCGATAACAATTTGGCATTAGCATTTGCTAAATTGAAAGAGTTATAAGCTTTCAATGTTAATTTTGCGCTTGTAGTTATTGTAGTTATTAAGTTTCAGTAACAATTTTTTGAATTTGTAGTTAATAGACTTGAAGATTTATCAGGTTTCAAAAACAATCTTTGCATTTGTAGTTAATAGATTTGAAGAGTTATGAAGTTTCAATAACGATTTTAGCATTTATAGTTAATAGATTTGATTTAAAGAGTTATCATGTTTCAATAACAATTTTAGAATTTATAATTAATAGATTTAAAGAATTATCAAGTTTCAATAACGTTTTTGTATTTACAGTTAAATAGATTTGAAGTGTTATCAAGTTCCAATAACAATTTTAGAATTTATATTTAATAGAGTTCAAGAGTTATGAAGTTTCAACAAAAATTTTAGAACTTACAGTTAATATATCTAAGAGTTATGAAGTTTTAATAACAATTTATGCACTTGTAGTTGATACATTTAAAGACTTATCAAATTTCAATAACAATTTTTGCATTTGTAGTTAAAAATTTAAAGAATTATTAAGTTTCAACATCAATTTTAGAATTCACAGTTAATAGAGCTAAGAGTTATCAATTTTCAATATCAATTTTTACGCTTGTAGTTAATAGGTTTATAGACTTATCAAATTTCAATAAAATTTTTGCATTTGTAGTTAATAGATTTAAAGAATTGTTAAGTTTCAACAACAATTCTAAAATTCACAGTTAATAGATCTAAGAGTTATCAAGTTTCAATACCAATTTTTACGCTTGTAGTTAATAGATTTATAGACTTATCAAACTTCAATAACATTTTTTGCATTTGTAGTTAATGGATTTATAAAGTTTGGATAACGATTTTAGAATTTACAGTTAATACAACTAAAGAGTTATCAAGCTTCAATAACAATTTTGCAACCGTATATCGAACAAAACCATCCAACAAATAAACTCGTAATGGCTTTTTGATGGAGGTTCAAAGATCAAACACAAAACATCTCACAGAGCCTGACTTGACTTCTTCTTCTTCTTCTTGTCTGTGTTGCAAAAATGATGATAACCTCATGTTCCAAATGCCAATTCCCTTGAGCCTTTTGCCACGATTGGTTTTGCTTTGCGGCAACGGGAAAGAGAGAGAGAGAAAGAGACAGAGAGAGAGAGAGGGGGGGGGGTTTGTTCTTACAAAAACAGAGAGAGAGAGTGAGAGAGTATGAAAATAAGCGGTTTTTCACTGTGAGAGAGAGAGAGAATGAAAATAAGCTATTTTTCACTGTGCGTGTTTATGAGAGAGAGAGAGAGAGAGAGAAAGTGCGTGTGTCTTGTATAAAAAGAAACTGATTTTCAGAGAGAGAGAGAGATAAAGCGAAAGTGAGAAAGTGCGTTTGTCTTGTATAAAAAAAGTTTGTTTTCAGAGAGAGAGAGAGAGAGAGAGAGAGAGAGAGAGAGAGAAAGAGAGAGAGAGAGAGACAAAGTGCGTGTCTTGTATAAAAAGAATTCACAGAGAGAGAGAGAGAGAGAGAGAGAGAGGACAAAAGTTGTAACATAGACTCCCTGATCGCTTGCTAATACGTTCCTACATCAATAAAAAATAATAAAACACCCTTTTCACAGGAAGACAGGGACATGAAGAGCAATATCTCCCGAAGGGTTTCCTGCCTGAATCTCTGCTAGAGGGGGTGATGGCAGTATTATGCTCCGAGCGTCAATTCTTCTATTTTATTTATTTTTCTCTCTTGTTTTTCTAATCTCTCTCTCTCTCTCTCTCTCAACTGTCGCAGTTTTTGCACGAATGTTTTTCTGTAATTATGGACTTACATACGAAAAACAGTACAAGAGGCAAATTCTCTCTCTCTCTCTCTCTCTCTCTCTCTCTCTCTCTCTCTCTCTCTCTCTCTCTCTTTCTTGAAGCGAGCTTTCGTCTGGGGATGCCAGACATCCTCTAGGCATCTCCAGAAGAGTTCAATCAGTAAGGATTGGCTCAGTTTTGTCATCTCCTAGGAGCGTAGGTTACGGCGTGCCACAGGGCTCAATCTTAGGCCCTATACTGTTTCTCATCTATATTAATGACATGGCAAAAGCACTAAGTAAATATCATTTAATTCAGTATGCAGATGATTCCCAGATAATAATATTTGGTAATATTAATGAACTGGAAGATTTACTGAATCAGGCTGAAGTCGCTCTAAAAGAAGCAAAACGATTTTCTCAAGTGAATGGTTTAAATGTTAATGTGAAAAAAACCCAGTGTATATTTATAGGATCACGCCAGTTAATATCTAGATTACCTTCAAACGTAACTATACTTTTTGACGAGACTCCTATCAAGCAATCTCATACGGCAAAGAACCTAGGCGTCCTTATGGACCAATATATGTTATTTGATCGCCACATCAATCACATAAAAAAAAAAGTAAATGGTGTCTTATTCTCTCTGAACCGCATAAAAGATAGGTTAGATAAAACATCTCGCCTAACAGTAATAGAGTCGTTGGCCTTGAGCGTAATCAACTACTGCAGCAAAATCTGGGAAATGACAACTAAAGAGCAAATAGACTGTGACACCAAATAACCTTTGGCCTCTGCATGTTTACTTATAAAATTTGCAATCGTTTAATTCCCGACTGGCTTTTTGAATTCCCCACTGTGGGCGATGTACAAGTAAGACCTACTCGTCAGTCGAACGACCTCCTTTTAAAGACAAACAGCTACTGACATGGGAGCCAAATCAATAATGATTAAGGGTCCAAAAGTCTGGAACAGCATTCCAACTCATATAAAGATATCACCTTCAATCACGCTTTTCAAAAAGAAATTGAAATCCTATTTCCTTGAAAATATATCATTATTACGATCTCGACAGGTTCTTAAAAATAATAAGCAATTGGGCTGTAATGACTGATGACAGGTGACAAACAAAGGAGGGAGGAGCATAACAAAATCAAAAAGTTACCTTAAAATTAATTTATTTACAAGAGTTAAATACATTATGTACAGCGAGTCAAGGTTCTGAGTGGCAAAAACGCAAAAAAATTACAAACTAACAATATGTAAAATCAGTTTAAGAAACAAAATCCACCCTTCAATAACAAAGCCATGAAAACTCTCAGTCTAAACAATAAAAAGAATAATCACAAAATAGGCTGTATAAGGGCTATAACAATCTTTAAATATAATAAATAGAAATAGGCAGCGTAATACATAATTAAAATTGACACTGAAGCGGCATAATGGTACACAGAGCAAAACGGGGAACACTTCCTCAAACAATGAGGACAACAGTCCTATGCCGGACGATCAAGATAGAGGGCCGATACGACAACCACCTCTCTCCTTGGAGACAATAATGGACATCCTCCTCGAATGCTGGACGATCAAGACAGAGTTGATGCAACAACCATCTCGTCCTCAGATGCAGTATGGAAGTCCTCCTCGACCACTGGACGAAAACTAGTCACTGCTGCTGCCCAGTGAGGTCGCACTCGACACGTCGTCCTCTTGACGACGAAAACACAATAATGCTGGCCAAGGCTGCTGACCTCCAACTCGAAGACATACTCCATACGAAGACTGCAATTAAATACCCAGGTATCCAGTACCTGACGCTGCCTCATGCTGGTCCACAGGTAATTATACCTGACTGCCTCTGACTGACTGACTGACTGACTGACTGACTGGTCGTTCTGCCCTCCAGAAACCTGACTGGTCGTTCTGCCCTCCAGAACCTGACTGGTCGTTCTGCCCTCCAGAACCTGACTGACGAAGTTTGACGCCATCCACCAGACATCAAACTCGCCAGCAATTAAAAAAAAAAAAAACAAAGGAGGCAACAATCCACCAAGGGAACATCGGTAAACGATTGTTCCTAACAATCATAGTGAGGGAAATTTAATAATGAGTGGTTTGCCTTTCCCCTGAGTCTTGGTCGGTGTTTTTTGCTTACAGTTTTACTGTGTTGTATTTCGCTGAGTGGGTGATTCTGTTCAGAAAGCGTGTTTGTATTTTGGGTCGGTCTTAATTTATGATCTCAATTATATAATGAAGATAAAGTTAGTTTGGTGTCAGGTCGCAATATTAAGTTGTAATGCCTTTTAAGCTTTCACATCATTTTTGCTTTTAACAGTCATACTTGGTTTGTTTTCATACTTAGATCATCCAATGTTGTGGATGTGTGTTTACCCAGTTGTGGGTATCATTAACACATCACATTGTAACGGCAATACCTATGTATTCAGATTTTTTAGATTTTAGGTTCTGAAGATTTTAAGTTCTGAAGTTTTTAAGATTTTAAGTTCTAAGAAGTCATGTCAGTAATTGAACTGTTTTGTACTTCTCATTTATTGTATATATTTTTAACTCATCATGTATACATTTTTAACAACGACATGTAGAAAAACCATTGTAAAATGGAAATAAAGCTTTTTTATTTGATTTTGATTTGACTCTCTCTCTCTCTCTCTCTCTCTCTCTCTCTCTCTCTCTCTCTCTCTCTCAACTGTGTCGCAGTTTTTGTACGAATGTGTTTCTGTAATTATGGACTTACGTACGAATAACAGTACACGAAGGCAAATTCATCTCTTCTTCTCTTCTCTCTCTTCTCGTCTCTTCTCGTCTTCTCTCTCATCTCTCCTCACTCTCTCAAATGAGTCTTGGGAGGATTGGGGGTCACCTTGTGGGGATGTAGTAGGCTGGGTGTTTTGTTTTTCAAAGAAAAAGTAAAAATGAAAGATTTCTCTGTTATATATTTCTGGTATTTCATTGTTGGAGGGTAATACCTCCTCAATGGCAGTTCCAATGGCTTCATTGGTCTCACGAGTTTACGTCTTCAGTTAAAGCTCTTCTGAGACGTCTTCGGGGAGCTTTTTTCTGAAGCTTTTACCTTTTTTTCTCTTTAATGATTCAATTGACTCCAGAGTTCATTAACTGCCCCGAGTGCTTTCGAGAGAAAGATGGTATAATTGAGTTTCTCAGATGAGGTTGTTGGCAAAAACTTATACCATTTGTTTTGCAATTGCGAAGAATACTGTGAGAAATGGGATCTAGTTTGTTGCTTGACTGCACAGACATTATATATGTATGTATATCTGTATATATATATATATATATATATATATATATATATATATATGTATGTATATATATATATATATATAGATATATATATATACATGTATATATATATATATATACATACATACATATATATATAATATATATATATACATATATATATATATATATATATATGTATAGTATATATATATATATATATATATATATATATATATATACATATATATATATATATATATATATATATATATATATATATATGTATATATACATATATATATATATATATATATGTATGTATGATGTATGTATGTATGTATGTTATATTTATTTGGATTTATATATGTATATATATATATATATATATATATATTATATATATATATATATATATCAAGAGCACATAAGTATAACCACATCCTTCAAAGCTACAGAACCCTTAATCTTAATTTGATACCTACTTGCAACCCAGGCTAGATACCCCTCAACCTTCCCCCCTGCCCCCGTCCCTTTGACTCACATTCGGAATAAGAACGAAAAACACCCCTATATTTATATGTACACAGAGTGAATACACCCAATTCACATTGCGATCACGGTACACCCGTCTTGTAGGAAATGAAATCAGACAGCTTTTCGCTTCAGCCAATTTTGGGGAAATGAAATTGGATTATCGCCTTCTCTCTCTCTCTCTCTCTCTCTCTCTCTCTCTCTCTCTCTCTCTCTCTCTCTCTCAGCGGTACTCGTGTTGTTCTCACTGTGAGACTTTCTTTTCTTTCCACTTTCTCTTTCCTGTAAAATATGTATGTATGTATATATATACATATATATATATATATATATATATATATATATATGTATATATATATATATAGATATATATATATATATACATATATTTTATCTATATATATATATATATATGATATATATATTTATATTATATATGCATATGTATACATATATATGTATATATATACATATATATATATATATAGATAATATATATCATATATATATATACTATATATATATCTATATATAGATATATATTATTATATATATATATATATATTATGATATATATAATATACACGTACATATATTACAAGAAAGAGAAATTGAAAAGAAAAGAAAGAATCTCAGTGAAAACATATAAATATTAATTTTTTCATATTTACTTTTCTACTGAGAAACATTATTCAACTTTCAAGAGATTTCTAGATAGCAGTTAATTATCATTATGATGACCCACTAACTCTACCTTGATCATAAATTCATTTCGAGTAAACAGTTTCCTCTACCATGAAATATCCAGGCTTTCTAAAGTCACACTGTCATAATATAGTAATCAGCTTCAGTGTAGAATTACTTTCATTACATCTGAAAGACACATTAGTGGATTTCTCTTCGTAATTTTAATATCTTAATACCTCAAGCACGAAGCAATATTATATCCCATAAATTCCAAACTTAAAGCCTTCCACAAACGCTTTAAGGTAGTGGGGAAAATAAGGATTACACATTTCCATATGTAAATTTCGCATTACATGTCATAGAATTGCATTTAAATTTGATTTGATACGAAGAAACGTGAAAGGAATTTTAAATCTCTAAGAACACACAAAGCCACAGTTTCTCACTGCAGCATTTTCTATTTAATTTCATTTCTCAAGCGGTCTGAATATGTAAATGACTTCATTACTTACTTACTGTCTTTTCGTTCTAAGTTCTTGAACAGCAAGTGTGGCATATGGATCGAATTCCCTCCTGCTCTCTTGTTGACGTCTCCTGAATTCAGGTTAATCGGTTTTTACAGCTATTCCTTCGTATCTATCTATTTATCACTTTCTCTATGACATTTTCTCTCTCTCTCTCTCTCTCTCTCTCTCTCTCTCTCTCTCTCTCTCTCTCTCTCTCTCTCTGGATATTCTTTGGTCTCTCTCTTTCTTTCTCTAGATATTCTTTGCTATCTCTCAGTGCCATTTTGCTTGGTGAGAAGTTCCCGCGCACAGTCTGATTAATCAACAGTTATCACGCGTTTAACATACGTCTGGTCATTGAAAAATATCTAGAAGTGTTCGTGAACTGTCGGTGATAATATTAGTGTGAAAATAGTAGGATAAAGCGTCTACTAAGTTAGGTTTATCAAGTGAAATACTGTAATCAGATCAAGATGGCAGTAAGATCAAACTGTGGAAAAAAATTGCGAAATTTAGCGTGTTTAGCAGATTCGCAATACGATGAGGTAGCAGGAAGGTAGCTGGCATTTCTCATCTATGAGATCAACAACAGCCATAACCAAAAAGATACAAAAGCATTCATAGACATATTAGAAGGATATGATCCTTCAAACTGGAACAAATCAACAGAAAATATCTTGAAAATAATTGAAGAAGTTCCAAAAAAAAATCTAAGGTGAACAATGTGAATATCCTAATTGATGCAATAGGAAAAAGAATGCCAAAAGCATGCAAACTGTGTAAGGTGTGGTATAGCATAGTTATACCACAAAACCTGATCAGAAAATGTTCTGCATGCAACATTCCGACGCATCCTCAATGTGCTAAAGTAATGCAAGATATGAGTAAGGATACCAGAATATTTTGCTCAAACTGTCTTAATCATGGATAGACAATGTTATTAAATCAAGATTGAAAATTACAAATAGTTTGAGGATGAAGAAGAAGAGGAAGAGGAAGAAGAAGAAGAGGAAAACGGAAGAGAAGTAAACAAAAACTGAAAATGACAGAAAAAATAAGGAAAACAAAGAACAGATAAAAGTATGGATGCAGAGACACTCATTGATACTACATATGAGGCAATCAAGCAGCATACATACGAAGAAACAAATTACAACATGACAACACAAAAGAAAATCCCGAAGAGGCTCTACCCAGATCTGCACACTGATGGGAAAGAGGAAAAAATGACAAGAAAGACAAAGTCTGCAACCTTTTGAAAAGAGGGAATTGCAGATTCAGAGAAAGATGTTACTACAAACATCCCAAGGTATGTCACAACTATGAAATCTATGGTAAATGTGCATACCTAGATGGCTATGAGGATGATTGCAGATATCTACATCCAAAAATGTGCAAAAAACTAAAAGAAGGAAAAGGATGTAAGTTCGACAAAAGCTGTAAATATATGCACCCTGTAGCCATGAATCAAAATCAATTAGATAATCAATCAAATAATAAAATCCAAAATAAGAAAGAAACAAATAAAGAGAGGAACAAAGAATATGAGGTGAAGGAAAAAAGCAAGCCATCACCGCGATATGGTGTGTCAGCAAAGAATTTCCAAGCATCAGCTCCAAGTTACAACTCAAGAGATAAATACTGTATTTACGATGCAAGAGGATATTGCAGATACAGAGAAAATTGCAGATTCAGACACAAAATGAATAATTATGATGAAGGAAGATCAAATATTATGGAAAAGTTGGATTTTTTAATGTCAGAATTTCTGGAAACGAAGAAAAGAACAACATACCAGAACAGGAAAGAGACCTGGGAAAATCCTTATTATTACCCATATTAAATGAAGGAGAAAACACGCAAACCATCATAGTGATGAATACGCAGTGTGTAGTTACGAGTAACTCAAAAAGAAAAATAGAGTACTTAGAAGAACTAACCCAAATTGAAAAGAAAATAGATGTAATGAATATAAATGAAACCTGGTATTCCCAAGAGACTGGGAATGACGATCAAATAAAAGAGTTCCAAACTTATAGATCAGATAGAACAAATAGGAATCAAGGGGGAATCACAATATATTGGAAAGACAAAAAACAAAGAAAAAATCCATGAGAAATATAGCAACTCAGAATGTGAACTAATAGCGGTAGAATTTGGATCTGAAAAATTAATGAACATAGTAATATATAGACCCCCTTAAACTAAAGAATTTGACATATTAATAGAAAAATTGAATGATATATGTAGAATCACAAGGACTGGAATATTCTCCTAACTGGAGACTTTAACTTTCCTTTCGTAGACTGGAAAGAACGAATAGGAGAATGTGGCTGTATTTATACATATACTATTAGATATGCTACTTGAATACAACATTCAACCAATATATCACCTGCCAACAAGAAAGGAAAATACTTTAGACCTTGTATTTTTGAACGAGGTGAATTATTTTAAAGAAATAATAGTTTATAATGCGAGTATTTCAGACCATAATGTCATAGAATTAACAGTCCTTTCCAAAGCAAGTGAAAACAGAGGTAAGCAAGAAATGAAAAAGTGGGAAGGATATGGAAAATAACAACTTCTACAGTAAAAATATAAAATGGTAAGAAATAAATGAAGAATTAAACAAAGATTGGGATAACATTTTCGGAAGTGATGATATAAAGGTAAATACGGAGATATTATATAAAATATTAGATAAAACAGTGGATAAATATATACCGAAGAAGAAAAGTAAACATCAGTCATGCATACCTAGAGACAGAAGGATCTTGTTCCAGAAAATCAGAAAGTGGAAAAAAGTTCTTGCAAAAGAAAAAAATGCTTGGAAAGTGATAGAGCTAAAAAGTAAGATAGAAAATGCAGAACAAAGATTATACAATAAAAAAAACAATGAAAAACGGGACTTGGAAGAGAAAACCTTAGTAAAATATCAAGCAAAACCTAAAAACTATTATACTCGTATGCAAAAAAGATGAATAAAAGAAGAGTAGAAATAGGCCCTCTAAGAATTGAAGGGAGATTAACGAATGAAAAAAAGGAATATGCCACATATTGGCAGAACGATATAAGAGAGAATTCACCCCTAGAATTGATAATGAAGATAATGATATAGAAGTAAGGGATGAAAATAGGGAATATATAGCTTGACATAGATATTATTTAAGCTGATATTGTGCAGGCTATTAATGAAATTAAAAATGGAGTTCAGCAGGACCTGATGGTGTCCCTGCTATTTTGTTAAAGAAAGTAGTTCGTTCTATTGCAAAGTCACTTGCAAATATTATTAAGACAAAGTGTTAGATACAGGCAAGATTTATGATGAGCACAAAATTAGCATATATTACCCCTACATTCAAAAGTGGATTCAAGACTAGAGGCAATTAGTCAAATATAGGCCTGTGAGTCTAACATCACATATTATGAAAGTGTATGAAAGGGTAATGAAGAAAAATATTATGAAACATTTAATAAAAAATAATTTGTTTAATATAGGACAACACGGTTTTTCGTACCCGGAAAAAGTACAAACCCAACTGTTAGTCCACCGTGAGAAACATATTCAAAAATATGAAAAGCGGAAATGAAACAGATGTGGTTTATCTAGACATTGCAAAGCTTTTGACAAAGTAGACCATAATATATTAGCAAAGAAAATTAGAAAACACAATATCGTAGATAAAGTAGGAAGATGGTTAAAAGAATTTTTACACAACAGAAAACATATAGTTATTGCAAACGATGAGAAATCGGATGAAACCAAGGTAATATCCGGTGTGCCACAAGGTACGGTGCTAGCTGCAATATTGTTTGTTATTATGATTGAAGACATAGATCAGTAATGTTAAGGACTCGGTAGTGAGTAGTTTCGCTGATGACACAAGAATAAGTAGAGAAATTACTTGTGATGAAGATAGGAACGAGCTACAAAGAGACCTTAACAAAGTATATGATTGGGCAGAGGTAAATAGGATGGTATTTAATTCTGATAAATTTGAATCAATAAATTATGGAGACAGAGAAGGAAAGCTATATGCATATAAGGGACCTAATAAAGAGAGACAATCACAAATAAGGAAGCAGTTAAAGACCTTGGTGGGATGATGAATAGGAACATGTTATGCAATGATCAAGTAGAAATTCTATTGGCAAAATGTAAAAGCAAAAAATGGGAATGTTGTTACGGCACTTCAAAACAAGAAAAGCTGAACACATGATTATGCTTTATAAAACATATGTTCGTAGTCCACTTGAATATTGCAATATGATATGGTACCCACACTATCAAAAGGATATTGCACAAATAGAGAGTGTACAAAGGTCCTTTACAGCTAGAATAGAAGAAGTTAAGGATCTTGACTACTGGGAAAGACTACAATCTTTAAAATTATATAGTCTAGAAAGAGAAGAGAACGCTACATGATAAATCAGGCATGGAAACAGATAGAAGGAATAGCCGAAAACATCATGGAGCTAAAGATATCAGAAAGAGCAACCAGAGGTAGATTAATAGTGCCCAAAAACTATACCAGGAAAAATAAGGAAAGCACATAGGACATTAATCCACTACGCACCAGCATCGATAATGCAGCGTCTATTCAATGTGTTGCCAGCTCATCTGAGGAATATATCAGGAGTGAGCGTAGATGTGTTTAAGAATAAGCTTGACAAATATCTAAGCTGCATCCCAGACCATCCAAGATTGGAAGATGCAAAATATACCGGAAGATGTACTAGCAACTCTCTGGTAGACATTAGAGGCGCCTCACACTGAGGGACCTGGGGCAACCCGAACGAACTGTAAGGTCTGTAAGGTAAGGTCTCTCTCTCTGTATATTCTTTGGTCTCTTTCTTTCTCTCTCTCTCTCTCTCTCTCTCTCTCTCTCTCTCTCTCTCTAGACATTCTTTGGTCTCTCTTTCTTTCTCTAGATATCCTTTGCTCTCTCTCTCTCTCTCTCTCTCTCTCCCTCTCTCTCTCTCTCTCTCTCTCTCTCTCTCTCTCTCTCTCTCTCTCTGGATATTCTTTGGTCTCTTTCTTTCTCTAGATATTTTCTGTATATTCTCTCTCTCTCTCTCTCTCTCTCTCTCTCTCTCTCTCTCTTCTCTAGATATTCTCTGGTCTCTTTATTTCTTTCTCTAGATATCCTTTGCTTGCTCTCTCTCTCTCTCTCTCTCTCTCTCTCTCTCTCTCTCTCTCTCTCTCTGCAAGCTGATTCTCCTCTGGAGCTTTTCTTGGGTTTATAGTCTGTTGACTCCGTCCATAAGGATTTTCAGGTTAAATTTTTAAGAAAGAAAATGAAATCAATTAACCTGAGGAGACCGATTTCAACTGAAGATTTAAAGAAAGAGGGAGAGAAATAAAGAAAATGAAAGCAATTAACCTGATTAGGCCAGTAAAAAAAAAAAAAAAAAAAAAAAAAACTTTTATTCGCGTCAACAAATGGGTATCCATCATTTCACTCCCAAACTGTCTCCGTTTTGCAAACCGAAATCATTTCCCAAAAGTAACTCTTCTCCGGCTGAATATTTAAAGAAATAAAGAGAGAGAAATAATTAAATGAAAGTAATTACTCTAAGTAGACCGGTTAAAAAAAACTCACTCTATGAATTATCCGCGTCAACAAATGGGTATCCATCACTTCCCAAAAGTAACTCTTCTCCGGCTGAAGATTTAAAGAAATAAAGAGAGAGAAATAAAGAAAATGAAAGTAATTACCCTGAGTAGACCGGTTACAAAAAAACACCCACTTTGTGAATTACCCGCGTCAAGAAACGTGTACTCTACATTGTAAGACGCTCTCCGTAAAATCGTATACGTATCCATTTTGCAAAACCAAAAACATTCTCCAAAAGTAGCTCTTCCCCTTAATGCCGCATTTATTATTCCGCGGACGCTGAGCCAATACATCCAGCAAATTTTATAAGAGTTACGTGGAACCCAGTCCAATAGTTTTACCTCCATAACTCCGATGTGCAAAAAAAAAACTTTAGGGCGTATCTGACCCAAGTTTTAAACAGAGCAGGAGTAGGACTTGGGAATTTTAACCCTTAAGATACTCTAGGTATAAGGATCATTTTCCTCCGTCGTTGCTCCTTTTTTGTCTTTCTTTTTTTGTGGTGCCAGCAATTAAATAATTCGTGTAGAAAGGTTGTTGCAAAGGTTCGGGCTGAGTGTGAAAGTGGCAATTTGATTAAAAAGTGTTGTCGACCATTAAATAAGATTAAAGACGTGATTTTAAGATCGATTAAATGCATATAAAACGTCAAGAATCCCCGTTACTTAAGTTAGCCATCTTTTGCCAAGTGTAAAAAGGTATCAGCTAAAATAAAGTAATAATAGAAATATGTAAATTATGACAAAACTAGGAATATGTTAAAAAAAACGTGTTTCCGATCATGAAATAAAAGTAAAAACGAGTGTTAGAAAAAGTTATTCAAACCCATGAGTTAAACTGTTAAATGTAAATACGTTAAGCATGATAAAACGTAGAATGACATCAAGTGAAAAAAAAGGTGTTCCCGATTATGAATCAACAGTAAAAGAGTGATTTTAAGATCAGTGTAAAGAAAAAAACGTCGAGAATCCACAAAACGTTTCAGAAGAACGATTCCAGGTATAAAAGAGGTTCGAGAAAGAGAGAGAAAAAATATAGAGAAACGGACGCAAACGAAGGATGATGAGAACCAACATCTCTCACTATAACTCAGCTCCCGACGTGCAAAAGAGACGTGAGAGAGAGACAGAGAGACAGAGAGAGAGACAGAGAGACAGAGAGAAAGACAGAGAGACAGATAGAAAGACAAAGTGACTCTTGAATATCTAGAGAGAGAGAGAGAGAGAGAGAGAGAGAGAGAGAGAGAGAAGGCAAAGAATATCTAGAGAAAGAAAGAGAGAGACCAAAGAATATTGAGAGAGGGAGAGAGAGTGAGAGATGTGAGAGAGAGAGAGACTCTTCAATATCCAGAGAGAGAGAGAGAGAGAGAGAGAGCAAAGAATACCTAGAGAAAGAAAGAGAGACCAAAGAATAGCCAGTGAGAGAGAGAGAGAGAGAGAGAGAGAGAGAGAGAGAGAGAGAGAGAGAGAAACTCGTCAGGTAAACTTGGCTAATCCAATTTCGACTAGAGTTAGTAGAGGGCAAGACTGAGGAATTCTTCCGCCGTCAAAGATTAATCTGCTTTATTGATGTTTTGATAAATCCCTCTGGGATAGATTTCTTTTTTTTTTTTTTTTTTATGGAAGTAATGGATTTATATTTTTTTTTATGGAGGTAATGGATTTATATGTTGGGTAATCTCTCTCTCTCTCTCTCTCTCTCTCTCTCTCTCTCTCTCTCTCCAGATAATCTTTGCTCTCTTTCTCTCTCTCTCAGTATTCTCTCTCTCCAGATATTCTTTGCTCTCTCTCTCTCTCTCTCTCTCTCTCTCTCTCTCTCTCCATTACCAACAAAACAAACTGGCATTTGGCCGTTTCGTTCAGTTGCTTAGCCAGAACCCTTGTGATGGCATAAGCCCACATAAATATACAACATCAACAAATAACTTCAGAAATAACTTTTCTCTCCTTTTTCTCTTTAATGTGGCGTGTAGAGAAAAAAGGCGAGATCTGGTGGTGTTTGGAAAAATATGTTGGGATTTCCATTCTGATTCATCGTCATGAAGTATTGGCTATTACGAGTTGTTAGCAATCTGATGAGCGTTTGATATATTCTGAAGATATTTTGCATATTTGATTGATGACTTGAAGGCTTACTGATTTGTGATCATGCTTTGTCTAAATCCTAACGTATTCGCCAGGTGCTGCTGGAATTAAGTTTCTTTTTCTAGCTTTAGGTTTTAATACTACTCAGTTCGTTATGAGTTTTATATATATTGGCTACAACTGAAAATGTGGAATAGTAGTTTGCCGTGAATCAGGATTTATCATACTCCTGGCTTAATCGCCAGGTTGCCGCGTATTTTTCTACCATCAGGTTTAATTATACTCAGTTCACTAGAAATTTTATATCCTGGCTACAACTGAAAATGTGGAATAGTTTGCCTTGTGCAATTTGTAGAATCTTCTGATCGCCAAGATGTATTGGTCTTAGTTTTTATTCCTACGTATCTATTCATCTGTCGTCTTTTCATGTAACTCTCTCTTCTCTCTCTCTCTCTCTCTCTCTCTCTCTCTCTCTCTCTCTCTCTCCAAACTGATTCCTCCTCTTAGTTTATTGTCTTCAGCCGAAGATTTGCAGAAAGAAAAAGGGAAATCACCTTAATTCACCCATATAACTTTTTACATAAACTTGCTACGGAACAGACATAACAGAAGAATAGATAAAAATAAAAGTCTAATAAGGAAATAAAGCAACATACGTTACGACGTTTATTCCTTTCAAAGAACGGTTCCTCTGAACTTGAATAAGCCTTCTGCCCGTAGAGGGACGAATAGAAATCGGACATCTAATAGGGATATAGAACTAGATGCGTGATACGGTATATTTTTATTCGTAGTATCTTTAAAGAGAGG
>NC_087209.1:49826555-49866583 GCF_015104395.2 Macrobrachium nipponense
CTTTTATATTGGTTTTTGATAAAGCCCTAAAAATCGCAGCGCGGGCAAAATAGGAAACGTCGGGGATTAATTACCGAATCATTTCCATTTTTCCCGAAAACCGTTAATTGTTCCCCCTCGCTATTTAGGGAACTTCAAAAGCATAATTAAGCTCGCAGAAAGCGGCCATTAAATTGAGATACCTTTCCCCAGACTAATTTCGTATAGATATAATAGTCCTGCCAGTTGCATGTCCGTTCCTCTTTCCAAACTTATTCGTCGGTGCAGAGTCGTTCTATAGCGGGTGTCTATGGTCCGAGTGAACAAGCCTTTCTGTTAAATTTTAGCCTCACTGGTCGCGTTGTTACTCAGTCGAGATCTCGTATAGGAAGGAGCCTTGATGGCGAACGGAAAACTATTGTGTTTGAAATGTCCAAATGAACAAGTGCTCGTTTCAAAGCTAAGAGACGAGGCAAAATCATCTTGCACTGACCACGTTATTCACTCGGGGTCTCGTTCAGGAATTAGCCTTGGTGGCGAACGGAAAACGGTTATGTCAGAACAGCAAGAATGAACGGGTGAAAGTTTCATTTCACTATGCGAAATAGTTTTGAATTGCTCTTTGTAAAATCAAAACTGCAACTTAAGACTCCTTAATCTTTTTTTGTTTTCTTGCCTATCAAAGGTGTTTCAAAACTTACGAAACTTTAATTTAAGATCAGCAGTATTATCTTCAAGGCTATGTTGTCTCTCAAATTCTAAATATGATCAAAGTAGATGTCTAGATGCTCACGAAGAGAATTTTTTAAGGGAACAACTAAATCGATTGCCTAAATAATGTGTTTTGCAGTGAACTGTGGTGCCTCGCAGTCAAGGCTTGCAAAGAACCAGATGAACAGCTTCCAGAAAAAATGTCATATATCCTATTGCTCAACTTACCCTACGCATGAGTCAATTACTCCTTTTTGTCTTCCAGTCATGAAAGTGTTTATAAGTGTAATTAGATTCTTAGGCAACCTTATAAAAATAAAAGGAATGTATCATGAATACGGTAAATGGTTTATAAAGTATTCAATTGATCACAGTAGGTCCCAGCCAAGTCAGTATGACAGAGGTCACAGAGCCAGCAGCTTGACCCCAGAATATTTTCTGAAAATTGGTATGGAAGCCTCATCAGAGGCCCATGGAGCTCACCCTAGATTATTTTCTGAAAACCTGTGGGGTACATTCTTCAGGGACCACGAAATATGTACTGAAAACCTGCAGGGGAAGCACTCTTCAGGGGCCATGTTCTGAAAATCTGTAAGGGAAGCACTCTTCAGGGGCCACGGAATATGTTCTGAAAAATGTAGGGGAAGAAGCCCTTTCGATAATCTTTTAGCTCCAAGGAGAGGGAGAACATATCTCTCGACGGTGCCTAATCTGACGAAGAAATGAGAACTTCAACGGGGAATTATAACGGCAGGAGTTTACAATAAAACCACCTCGCCCCTTCACAGGCTCCCATCCGGCCGACTATAAAAGTCAAATATCTGAGGCCGGTGAGATTGAAGACGGCGTTTGTATCAGAGAGGAGGAATTCCTGAACAATTCCCGGCGTTTGTTCTCGTTTGCAATTCAAATAGAAAATACATCGCGTCGTAAAACACATTCTCATAAAGGCTTGGCCTGGAAGTACGTCCGTAGGGTTTTCCGAATATCTCTCTAGTGGAGGAAAAAATAAGAGCTTGAGGTGCTAACTGTCTTTTTCAATGTTTTTAATATCGCCAGTCGTCCTTTTTCCAAGGTTCTCGTTTAGGAGGGTTTCCTGCACTTAGATCCATTATTCTATTATGATATGAGACGATGAATAGAACATTTGCATCGCCAAATCCTCCAAAGGTTTCGTTTTGTTGGGAGATATTTTTTATAGAAGGTTCAATGGACATTCATTTCATTCTTTCCCCGAAATCCAGAAGGTTGAATCATTCTGGTCATAAGGAAGAGGTTGAGATATAATAAAAAAAAAGAGCAAGAACTATTCTGGTTCAGATGGCAATATGTTGAGAACTATATCTGGACATTATGACAAAATGGAAGATTGTTTTATGTTAGATAAAAATGACATTCGTCCATGATCTGTTGATATGTTTATATATGTGTGTGTGTAATGTGAGTATAATTATATATATTATATATATATATATATATATATATATATATATATATATATATATATATATATATATATTATACTATAGTACGTAACAAATGCCACACATGTGCGTCCTCCCCTCCATTCATATTTCCATCAGCGTAAAGTTCTGAGGCCGAAAAGCTAAACCAAACCAAAAATAACCTCGGCTATAATGGAAAGCTGAGCAAGATGGCGACGATCTACAATACAGAACAATAACTGTCACACAGGGTTTTACATTTATGTGACCACTGATGGCCCCTAAACCCCCTTCCCCTAACCCCCCCTCCCCCTTTACCCTGCTAACATCGATTGGAAGGCTGCTCTAGCAAACAACCAAAATAGAATTTTTAAATAAAAAAAAGTTACATAAAAAAATCACCTAGAGATCCCTGCTACTTCGTTTCAATATTGGCTCCCACACACACACACACACATACACACACACACACACTCTCTCTCTCTCTCTCTCTCTCTCTCTCTCTCTCTCTCTCTCTCTCTCTCTCTCAACTACCTATGTAGCCACCAGAATAGATTTTGAAATAGATCCTGAATGGAGCAATTGTTCCTGGAACAAAACCTTTGTGCAAGAGGGATTTTCATACAATGCCTAACTTTATTATCATTTTATTTTTTTTGTCTGTCACAAACCATGTTGAGTTAATGCCATTTTGTCTCTTTATTTTTACTATATTGTTTCGTCTCGCGTCGGGAGATGTTTGTTTAATTCTTTTGTGGGTGAATTTTGCGAAAACAAGAGCTTTTTATTATTATTATTATTATTATTATTATTATTATTATTATTATTATTATTATTATTATTATTATTATTATTATTATTATTATTATTATTATTCTAATACGATAATGACTTATCAACAACTGTACCATTCTTTTGTGGGCGAGTGTTACAAAAACAACAAATTATTATTATTATTCATATTATTATTATTATCATTATTATTATTATTATTTTAAATCCGATAATAACTTGTCAACAACTGTTGGTGAGTGTTACAAACACAACAAATTATAATTATTATTATTATCATTATTATTATTAATGACATGAATCAAGTAATTGTGAAAATAGTGTATCTTTAAGTATATATTTTCACTTACATCAGTGGATATAATTTCACGATTATTATTAGTAGTAGCAGTATTATTGTAACTATATGTTAATTAAATAAATATAACTAATGTTAGATCAAATAAAACTCCCTTATGGAGAACCTCCCCCCAAAAATTAAAAATGTTAAAAATTAGTAGGAAGAACCTCTGTCAGGTGGAAAATATATGGGCAAATATTTCCATGTATTAATAAAATAAGATAACTGATGTCAGATAAAAAAGAAATTACTTATGGACTAACAATCTCCAACTGATCTCCAAATGGAGAACCTTCCCCCCGAAAGAAATAATTTTAAAAAAAAGGCTTAAAAAGATGCAGGGAGAAGGTTCTACCTGGGAACCAGACTGAAGGAGAGTGAATTGCTTTCCAGCAACCTTCTATTGCAACCTCAATGAATGTCATTTCCAGGGAAATGAGGTGAAAACGCTCGAGGCTTCGAGGCGAAATGTTGCTTTCCGAGGCGACAGACGTTATGCACTGCCTGTGGGGATATGAGAGAGAGAGAGAGAGAGAGAGAGAGAGAGAGAGAGAGAGAGAGAGAGAGAGAAGAATCTTGAATCAATTCCTTTTCTTTTCACTGTAATGGAGCGAGAGAGAGAGAGAGAGAGAGAGAGAGAGAGAGAGAGAGAAGAGTCAGGAGTCAATTACTTTTCAATTCATAGTAATGGAGAGAGAGAGAGAGAGAGAGGGAGAGAGAGAGAGAGAGAGAGAGAGAGAGAGAGAGAGAGAGAAGATTCAGGAGTCAATTACTTTTCAATTCATAGTAATGGAGAGAGAGAGAGAGAGAGAGAGAGAGAGAGAGAGAGAGAAGAATCGGGAAATACTCTTTAATCATTTCATTTAATAGTAATGAAGAGAGAGGAAGAGAGAATAATCTTGAGTCATTTTCTTGTCTTTTCACAGTAATGGAGAGAGAGAGAGAGAGAGAGAAGAGGAGAGGAAGATAGAGAGAGAAATCGGGGAAATACTCTTTATCTTTCATTTTAGATAGTAATGAAGAGAGAGGAAGAGGGACGAGAGAAAATCTTGAGTCCTATTTTCTTGTCTTTTCACAGAATGGAGAGAGAGAGTGAGAGAGAGAGAGAGAAGAGAGAGAGAGAGAGAAAAGACTCTTTAATCATTTCATTTATAGTAATAAGAGAGAGGAAGAGAGAAAGAGAGAATAATCTTGAATAATTTCCTTTTCTTTTCACTGTAATGGAGAGAGAGAGAGAGAGAGAGAGAGAGAGAGAGAGAGAGAGAGAGAGAGGGGGTGGGGGGATGGGATGGAATTGGAATACTCCTGCGTTCTGTGTCCAGCACATTAATCTTACTCTCATGTTGACAATAGGATTAAGTCGTATCCATCATCAGGGAAGTATTCAAATGCTGGATTAAGATTCCTCTCTCTCTCTCTCTCTCTCTCTCTCTCTCTCTCTCTCTCTCTCTCTCTCTCTCTCTCTCTCTCTCTCTCTCCTATCTCTCTCTCTCTCTTTTTTTTTTTTTATCAATACATTTCTCTTCTTCACCACAACCTTCATTCTCTGCAGAAAAAATAATAATAATGTAGACATTAGAGGTGCCTCACACTGGGGGACCTGGGGCAACCCGAACAAGATGTAAGATCTGTAAGGTAAGGTTATTTTATCATAGATCACTAGATCACACATTATGCAACCTTTGCTCAAGGTCTATTGGTCAAGGGTCTTGCCTTATCATATTCCCACATTCTTATATTCTCATATTCCCATATTATCATATTCCCATATTCCAAAACTTGATGGGATTCAGAGAGAGATACTTACTGTACTATCTGCCACATCTGTCCACGTATCCACCCCTACCATCGCCGTCCTAGGGTCAAAATGATAGCCCATGAATGATTTACTTATAGACTATCCAACCTAGACAGGCCTCTCTCCCCACTGGCCTGCCTATAAAGAACGTAGGCTGAAGAAGGTACCTTAGCTTAGGAATCTTATTAAGCGTGAAGTTTATATGATATACATATGAATCCTGCTCTAAAGAATGTAACCTGAAGAAGGTACCTTGATTTGGATTTTTTTTTTTTAACGTGAAGTTTAAATGATTTATATAACAATTCTTAGGAAACTACAAATTTCAAGTCAGTGGCCCTTGTGGTGGGGGTTGTTCCTTGTGAATAGGGTTCATCTTCTTTTTTAATAATAATAATAATAATAATAATAATAATAATAATAATAATAATAATAAAATCCTCATGTGTCGATCAGCAACTTGGCATCAAATCCCATTAATCTTAAGGCAAAATCAGACCTTCCCTACCTTGTTGCCAAGTCTCACACTCACAGATTAATAATAATAATAATAATAATAATAATAATAATAATAATAATAATAATAATAATAATTAATAAATCGGAACCCCACACTATAAATACCACCCAGTCGAATTGGAGGACTGTGATACAGCAAAAAAAAAAAAATAATAATAATAATAATAATAAGAATAATAATAATAATAATAATAATAATAATAATAATAATAATAATAATAATAATAATAATATACTTTATTAAAAGTAACGGCTACTTCAGCAGCGTTACAATTGTAGAGATTCTTCTCTATTTTCCGAATAGCGGCTTTTTCCGTGGTACTTAGACAGGCTAGTAGAGCGCCTATGGAGGTTATGATCAAATACAGTCAAAATTGGTGTATATATTTGAATTTTACAGATAAACTATGATACCATAGTCATCAAAGTCATTAACGATACCTCTCTCTCTCTCTTCTCTCTTCTCCATCTTCTTATCTCTCTCATCTCCCTCCTCGATCAGTTCTTCTCTCTCTCCCTCCTCCACTTCACCTCTCGTCTCGCTCTCTCTCTCTCCCTCTCTCTCCTCCCTCCTCGGCCCATCTTCCTCTCCCTCCTGCCCCTCTCTCTTTCTTGAAGCAAGCAAGCTTTCGTCTGGAGCTGCCAGACATCCTCGGGCTGGGAAGCTGAGGGTGTACTGATCTTGGAGTTGTTGTTGTTGTTGGAGATTAAGCCAGCCTTGTGCTGGCACGGGCTCTTGCTCCTAGAGCAGCCCGTAACTGGAATATCTGTAAAGATACAAAAACAGTGCTTTGGCGGTTAGTTGTAGAAAGGAGATAAGGTGACAGGCAGGATTGCAACCCCTTCGAACCTTAAGGTACTCATCAGTAGGAGAGAAAGTTTTATAGCAGTGAGGCTCAGCCTAGCTGGAGAGTGCTGAGCAGGAAGAAGGAAGCGAGTTTCAGTTTGAGGGAAAAAAAAGGTGAGTTACCTATAAACATTTTAGGCGCAATGTGTGTAGCATCTGAAAATATTACAATATATATCAAACCAACATTAAGCAAGTAATATAGTATATATACATATTTCTGCATACTCACACTTATACATATGCTCCCAAAGATGTGTATGACTCCCATTGAAGTAGAGGGTTTGTGCATTGTGTAGCTTTCGTTGGTTTTATGCTTGCAAGACAATCGGAGATTTCCATGTGTCTATGGAGAAATGCCGTGTGATTCGTCTTTTTACCTGGGAGGTGGGTGAGACATTAGGAGATTCCCATGTGTCACTATTTTGTTTTTAGGTATGTGTCTGGTGATCATGTGCCGGGTTGGTTCAGCTCAATTTCAGTTAGGTTCGACCTGAGAGACTGTGTCTCTGGGCAGTCTAGTAGGTAGTGTTCGAGGGGCTGGATTGCCTCTCGGTCACAGTACTGACATAACCTGCCCTCATTACCTATCATTTGCCAGGTGCACAGGTATCCTAGCCTTAATCTGTGTGTGATGACTGAGAGTTTTCTAGTGGTTTGTTTTGTGATGTCATGCGGCGTTAGATTTGTGACATCCACATACCACTTGGATGTCCGTGAATCTTGTAGATAGTGACGTCGTACTTCACTCTCTTCTTGGAGTTTGGCATAGCTTTTAGCCATTTCCTTTAGGTGTGTTATGGATGGTTGCACTTTTATGCTTACTGTACTGCAGCTGAGGGCACTTTTGGCAAGGATGTTAGCTTCTTCATTTCCCTGGATTCCCACATGGCTGGGTATCCAGTTTAGTGTGACTCTCCTGCCAGCAGCTTGATGTGACTTGGCCGCTGATTTTATGGCTGTTATCAGTGTCACATTTTCTTTTGGATTTGTTGCTTTGATTGCGAGTATTGCTCCTTTGGAGTCAATATGCACTGTTGTGTGTCCTTCTTTTAAATTGGAATTATCTAAGGCTTTTAAGATTGCCATTAATTCCGCTTGTAGTATGGAGGCATTGTTGGATAGCCTCCAGCTTCCTTTGAAGTCTTGGGCAGCCACTGCTGCTGCAGTTGCTGGACCTTCTAGATCAACTGAGCCATCTGTGTAATATATGTTTTTAGCTGCTGTATTCCTGATTGCTTCTTCTGCTGCAGTTTTCATCTGTGCTGCTGTGCACAGGGCTTTGTTTGCCGGCAGTATTGTGAAGTTATACCGGATTGGGTCTTCAACCCAGGGAGGTGGTTTTTGGTATCCCTCAGGTGGGACATCCTTTGTTATGTGTTTCACTGTGTCCTGCATACCCAGTTCTCTTAGTGTCTGGAGTATACTGCCCGCATAGGTTTTGGGCAGGGCTAGCTCTTCATGCAGGTTTATACACACTTGCATTTTGTTTTTGTGTGGTCCATTTCTGTCGTTTCTGATGGTTTTGCACAGAATGGCAATATTTTTTTGGCCTATCCTGTGCTTGAGAGACTGTAGTTGTGTCTCTGCCCTTAAGAGACAAATTCTTGTCCACATTGGGGCTCCAAGTATAAGTCTCATTGCATTATTTTGGATGACTTCCAGCCTCTGCTGTTGATCCTTTCTGAGACTTGTCAGGACTGGTGCTGGATATTCTACTTGTGCTCTGATGGTTTGTATGTAGAACCTCTTGAGCAGATGGTATGTTGCACCTTCTTGTAGTGATGTGATTCTCTTTAGGGAATTAAGCCCTATTTTTGTTTTGTCCTGGAGGAGCTGTATTTCCTTCTCAGGAGATAGTGAATCTGCAATGCAGACTCCCAGGTATGTGTAGCTATCCACCCAGTCTATGACGTCTCCTTTCAGTAGAAGGTTGGGTGGATTTCGATCATGTTTTATTGCCATGGCTTTTGTCTTGTTTTTGTTGATTTTAAGTCCCAGTTGTTTGCACTTATCCTCAAGTTTTTGCAAGGCTTCTTGCATCTTTGGAGTTGTCTTTGAGGGCTGGAGCTGACGATGCAAACATCGTCAGCATATATGAAGACCTCTACTCCTTGTGGTAGCTCGAGACAGGCTACATTTTCCATAAGGACATTGAATAAGAAGGGGCTTAGAATGGCCCCCTGTGGAGTGCCGTTTTCAAGAGAGTAGTATTCTGACATTCTGCCTTGGAACACTACTCTTGCTTCTCTGTTTTGCATGTATCCTTTTGTCCAAGTAAGCAGGTTGCCTTTGATCCTCTTTCGGACTAGGGAGGAGAGGATGGTTGCTGCATTGGCCAGTTCATATGCTTTTTCTAGATCTAAGAAGACCACTATGGATTTTCTGCTATTTATGGCACTTAGCACATCTGTGAGGCACTCATGGGTGCCTACTCCTTTCCTATAGGCATAGAGCCTATGGTGTAGGGGCCCTGCTTTCCATAGTAGTCTGTAACCTTTTCAGTGCAGCTAATGAGGGATATCGGCCTATATGCGCCTTCTTCTTTTGGCTTTGGAATTGGCTGCATGTCTTGCTGTTGCCATTTCTTTGGCCTGGTGTGCTCTGCATATGTCTTGTTTACCAGGAGTAGATATACCTGTTTGGCAGGGTCTCCCATGTGTCTCAGCATGCTGTAGGTGATTGCATCTGCTCCAGGGGCTGTGTCTCTTATCCCCTTGCTGAGTGCACTGTTTGTTCTTCCATAGTGAAGGGTGTGTCTGTGTCATCAGGTGTGTTGCAGGCAGTGCTGATTTCTCTCTACCTAGCTGGGGAAATTTCATTTATTTTTTCCTGTGTTGTTTGGGGAAGGTTGTGGGATTTTGTCCTTTCTGCGAAGTTTCTGGCTATATTGTCAGCTTCTTCTTGTGGGTTGGGATGGATGCTTTGCCCTTTCCATGCAATATTTGCAAGGAATCTCCAGATCTGGGTTACTGGAGTTTGTCTGCTGATGTTGCACACCAATCATACCATGCCTGTTGTTTGATTTCTTTTGTCTCTTCAGTTGCATGGGCTGTTACCTCTCTGAGAAGTCTGTGCATCTCGTCAGATGGTTCCCGTCTGAAGAGTTTCCGGACTCTGTTGACTCTGGCATTGAGTTCTTTGACTTTTTCACAGTAGTACCATGCATCTTTGTGATCGATCTTGGATTGTTTGATCTTTGGCATGGACATGTTTGCTGCCTCTCTGAGTTTAATGATGAACTCTTCATAGAAGAGTTCTATGTCGTTTGCTGAGTTTTCAAGGTAGTCCCTCGCCCATCTCGTCATTGTGGTTTCGAATGTAGCCCAGTTTGCAAACTTGGGGTTCCATCTCTCTGGTGGCGGTGGTATGGGGGGCAGCTTTTTGAGCCGTAGGCCAATGTCATAGTTATTTGTTTGTGTGTGTGCTTGCAGGAATGCGTATTTATTGCTTGCACTTAGTATGTTCCACTGGAGGATTTTTATAGTGTCTGTGTCTCTGCAATCATTTGTTCTGATTGTGTTTTTGTTGTTTCCTAACTCATCATTTGCACTTGATGTGCCTTGACTACCAACACTGTGGTTGGCCCTGGCACTGGAGATGTACCTGGAACTGTTACTTGGAATGAAACTGACACCGAGTGTATTTGTAGTGCTATTTGCACTGTTGTTATTTAGTTGTGTGGGCATGTTGATGCAAAAAGTCCTCTGGACGTTCTTATGCACTTATCAACGACTTCTTTAGCTATTTCTTCTGAGAAGTTTGATCCTGATAGTTCTGCAATTTTGAATGACATTTGCACTAAGAGATTTGTGAGGTCTTGAGTCTGTGCAATGTATTTATCGTGTTTTAGTTCTGGGCGAACTTCAAACCTGTTGATTTGTGGGGTAGGAGGAGGAGGGGTGACTGGGTTATATGGCTTTGGGGAGCCAGGAACAGCAGAGCTTGTTTTTGGATCTGGAGTGAGGAGGATAGGTCGGGTTTCGGGAACAGGAGAGGTTAAGATGTATGTGTTTGTCGGCTTGGCCGATTCTGAGAAACTGATTTTTCTTCTTGTGTTGGTTATTTGTTTCTTTGGCGTGTGTTGGTCTGGGTGTGGTTTGGGGTGTGTTTTGTTTTCTTTTTTCTTAGGTTGAGGCTGATTTTGTGTTCTGTTGGGTCTAAGCCCTCCAGCTGCAGCAGCATAGGACTGTGTCTTATGCTGGGGGTTGTGTCTGTGTGTTTTGGGGGCTTGTTGAGGCCCCCTAACTGCAGCAGCATAGGACCTTGATCCCTGCTGGGTAGTGGGAGACGCTGTTGTTTGTTGGGTTCTGGTGTTTTGTGTGTGTGTGTGTCCAGGGAGGCTCCGAGGTGCTATTTCTTTCAGTGTGTCGATTTTTTGTAGCCTTATCAGGCATTTTCTGTTCCACGCATGGTGGTTTCCCTTGCATGCGGGGCATCTGGCATTTGTTTCTTGTCCAGCTTTGAACTTATCCGTGCAGAGTTTTGTGGGATGTCTCCCACTACATACACCACAAATGGCTTTGGTGGTGCAGGCACTGCTATGGTGTCCGTACCTCTGACAGTTAAAACATCTCAGAGGTTCTGGTGTGAAGTCCATGGTGGGGAAGGAGCCCCACATGCCAAGATTCAGTGACTTTGGCTGAGTTCCTTTCCACTCAACTAGGACTTTGCTGGTTGGCTGGGTGTTGGGTTCTTTTGTGTGGCATCTCTCTGCTTTGACCACTCTAGGATTTTCCAGAATAACCCTGGTGTCAAATTGCAGAGGGTAGTGTCATAATATAAATCTGCAGGGTTTGTCCTCAGGATTGAGGTATTTGAAGCTAGCAGGGTTGTTTTTCATGTATTCATTGGTATTCACATTTGAGGGTATTGCAAACAGTTCTCCCCTGGTAGCGGGTCTTACCTTGAATAACTTACCTTTCCTTTCAAGGTCCTTGACAAACTCATAGGCATTGGTTCCTGTTAGAGGAGTTATTAGGTACTTTCCATGTGAGGGTGAAGGTGCTGCTGGTGTCCTTGCTGCTTCTTTTTGCTTCTGGTGACGACCTGGAAACCATCATTCGTGTCCATGGCAGGGGGGTTTAACGTGTCTTCTTGAGTGGCCGTGGTAGTTTCTTCTTCGGAGGAGGTGGAGGAGTCTAATCTTGGTCTTGCTGCTTCTGGTGCATCTGAAAAGGAGGAGGAAGAAGACGTTGTCCGTTTCCGGTTCTCAGGTGCCTCTGCAGTGGTGGGTGTGGGCTGGGTTACAGGGTCCATGGCTGCCACTATTGTCAACTGGGATGGTGCTATCGCTCGCTGCCACTCACATTCACCAGAGAAGGTCTCGGAAGAGATGTTACTGCTACGGAGGCCAAGCAGCAACTGTGATCTTAGAGCGGTGTCCGTCCTCGTTTATATTTGAGGTAGACAGCAGGGGGTCTGCCCCATGCTGATCTACTATTGGCTGGTGGCGGTGGGTCTTCGTTTTCATTGGTGGCTTGAACCAGGTCTCAAGCCCCTTTCCGCGCGTTGATGGTTGCGATGCTGTAAGTCCTGCAGCCGCCTAGACCTCCTTAGCGGCGCCATTACGCTGATGGGCGTTTCGCTACACTGCAGGACGTCACGCCTAACTTGATTATTGTTGGCTGCAGGAGTATCTCGTTCGGGGGCATTGTCTTCCGTGGAGTTGTCGTGCTCGGTGATGTCATTGTTGGTGGCAGGTCTTCTCATACTCGTAGGGAGGAGAAATTCTTCCTGCGTTGTATTTAGTGTAGGTTTTACTTGTTGGATGAGGAGCGCCTCCAGCAGGCGTAACCGACAGGAATCAAGGGCATTCCCGATGATCTTCGTGTTTTGGCCGATCACATCC
This sequence comes from Macrobrachium nipponense, assembly GCF_015104395.2. Lineage (NCBI taxonomy): Eukaryota > Metazoa > Arthropoda > Malacostraca > Decapoda > Palaemonidae > Macrobrachium > Macrobrachium nipponense. Next base: position 49,838,838 of record NC_087209.1, read on the forward strand.
CGGGAGATGGCCTCTTGATGTTTGGTGTGGGCTTGATTCTTGATAGCCCCCTCTTGGGTGTGGCATGAGAGTCTCTTCGACAGGCGCATGGTAGTCATACCAACGTAGGCGCCGCTGCAACCGCAGACTGGGCATGTATACTGGTACACCACATGCGTCTGCTTCAAGGGGTCTTGTACCTGTGGAGAGGGGTTATTTCTCATAATAAGGTCACGCGTCATCCTATTCTGGTAGTAAATAATCAGGTCGATATTTTCGGTGTCATTGGTCAGGGATACATTTTCAGAAATAATTTTCTTAACTGAGTCCTCTTCTTCACGGTAATGGGAACTGCTGAATACCACGAGAAGCTGGATGCCATTTTGTCTGACGAGAGCAAGTTCGAGTGTCTGACAAGAAACCCAACAGACGACATCATGAGGGAAGCCAACGTGGTCAACAGTGTAGTGAATGCCGCGACTAATGCTGTACACCTCCCGCCCATACAAGGAGACTACAGCCTGGGTTATCTATATGGTAACATAAAAACTCACAAACAAGGAAACCCCCTCCGGCCGATCATCAGCCAGACGCCCGCTCCTACATTCGCCTTGGCTAAACGTCTTAACCAAATTTTGACCCCCTACATCCCGAGTCGGTACAGCGATAATCCCTGGCACCGGGATTATCGCCTCGCTGGGCATAGAATCCCTGTTTACGAACGTGCCTGTCGACTAAACCATTGACATCATCCTTGAGCGTGTCTACAGGAGTCAGTCGACAGTGCCCCTCAACATACCCGAAGCCTCGCTCCGTACGCTGCTGGAAATCTGCACGAAGAAGGCCCCTTTCTCCACCCACCGTGGCCAGATGTACCACCAGAAGGACGGCGTAGCAATGGGCTCCCCACTGGGGGTACTCTTCGCTAACTTTTACATGGGCACTGTAGAGGAATGAGTCTTCGCCAGGATGCAGCATCCCCGCAGATACAGACAATATATCGACTACATCTTTGTTCAAGTCGACGCCGAGAATGAGGTAGAAGCCCTCCGTCAGGCATTTCAGCAGTGCAGCGTGCTGAATTACACGGTTGAATACAGCACCAACAATCGGCTCCCCTTCCTCGACATCCTTGTGAGTAAGACGGAAGACGGCTCCGTATTTCTGTCTGCACAAAGAAAACCAACCTAGGACTTTGCCTCAATGGTGACAGCAAGTGCCCCGCCAGATTCAAAAGCACGACCATCAGGGCCTTCGTCAGGAGAGTCCTCTCCCACTGCTCGACCTGGCAGGACACCCATCAGGAATTCGACCGCGCCTCCCAAGTACTCGTAAATAAGGGGTATTCAAATAAGTTAATAAGCAGAGAAGTCCATATAGCCCTGGAGAATTGGTACGGTAGTGAGAGCCCGCAACCCCGCCCCCAGAATAATATCAAGCTGTATTATAAAGCCTTCATGAGTTCCCATTACCGTGAAGAAGAGGACTCGGTTAAGAAAATTATTTCTGAAAATGTATCCCTGACCGAAGACACCAAAAATATCGACCTGATCATTCACTACCAGAATCGGAGGACGCACGACCTTATTATGAGAAATAACCCCTCTCCACAGGTACGAGACCCCCTGAAGCAGACACATGTGGTGTACCAGTGTACATGCCCAGTCCGCGGTTGCAGCGGTGCCTACGTTGGTATGACTACCATGCGCTTGTCAAAGAGACTCTCATGCCATGCCCAAGAGGGGGCTATCAAGAATCACGCCCACACCAAACATCAAGAGGCCAACTCCTTGGATGTGATCGCCCAAAACACGAAGATCATCGGGAAGGCCCCTGATGCCCGTCGGTTACACCTGCTGGAGGCGCTTCTCATGCAGCAAGTAAAACCTACACTAAATACAATGCAGGAAGAATTTCTCCTCCCTACGAGTATAAGACCTGCCACCAACAATGACACCACCGAGCACGACAACTCCACGGAAGACAACGCCCCCGAACGAGATACTCCTGCAGCCAATGATAATCAAGTTAGGCGTGACGTCCCGCAGCGTAGCTAAACGCCCATCAGCGTAACGGCGCTGCTAAGGAGGTCTAGGCGGGTGCAGGACTTACAGCATCGCAACCATCAACGTGCGGAAAGTGTCTTGAGACCTGGTTCAAGCCACCAATGAAAACGAAGACCTACCGCCACCAGCCAATAGTAGATCAGCATGGGGCAGACCCCCTGCTGTCTACCTCAAATATAAACGAGGACAGACACTGCTCCAAGATCAGTACACCCTCAGCTTCCCAGCCCGAGTATGTCTGGCAACTCCAAACGAAAACTCGCTTGCTTCAAGAGAGAGAGAGAGAGAGAAAGAGTGAGATCGTTAATGACTTTGATGACTATGGTATCATAGTTTATCTGTAAAATTCAAATGTATAGACCAGATTTTACTCTGTATTTGATCATGACCTCCATAGGCGCTCTACTAGCCTGTCTAAGTACCACGGAAAAAGCCGCTATTCGGAAAATAGAGAAGAATCTCTACAAGTGTAACGCTGCTGAAGTAGCCATTACTTTTAATAAAGTATGCTTGAGAGAAGGTCTGCTTCCTAAGTACAATAATAATAATAATAATAATAATAATAATAATAATAATAATAATAATAATAATAATAATAATAAAATCCTCATGTGTCGATCAGCAACTTGGCATCAAATCCCATTAATCTTAAAGCAAAAACAGGCCTTCCCTACCTTGTTGCCAAGTCTCACACTCACAGATTAATAATAATAATAATAATAATAATAATAATAATAATAATAATAATAATAATAATAATAATACGAAATTAAACTAGGCTATATCCTCACGTCGACCTCGAAACAGAATTAGAATTAAAATAGACCTTCCCTTACCTTGTTGCCAAGTCCCACTCACACCACACACACACACACACACACACCCAAATCTCACATTCACGAGGTAACTGCGTCACGGGCCATTTGAGTCCACCAGAGCCTTCTGAATGCCCTTTGATTGCAATGATTCTCGGAGCTAAAGACTCCCCGAATGTGAAGAGGTACAACCGACTGACTGGGTTGGTTGAGAACTGTCGGACCGACAGAGGTGTGTGAGATGAATGGCCATTAACCCAAGATTCCAGGTGCTTCTTTCGCTCCCATTTCCGTATGGATGATGACGAGTGTGCTTCATTGAGTACTCTATCTCTCTCTCTCTCTCTCTCTCTTTCTTATGTATTATGGATGCAACATTTAGACCACGAATTTCCTAATGCAAATTATACCTATTAATATACGTTTTTTTTTTCTCTCTCTCTCTCTCTCTCTCTCTCTCTCTCTCTCTCTCTCTCTCTCACCTCTTCCTGATAAAAGATGAATACGCCATTGAAGACTAGAATATTTTGATATTCTCTCTCTCTCTCTCTCTCTCTCTCTCTCTCTCTCTCTCTCTCTCTTTTTGATAAAAGAGGAATGCGCCATTGAAGGCTAGAATATCTTGATTCTCTCTCTCTCTCTCTCTCTCTCTCTCTCTCTTTCTCTCTCCTCTTCCTGATAAAAGAGGAATACGCCTTTTAACGTAGATAAGTGTAAAGTGTTACAAACAACCTTCATGCCAGCTACATGCTGCTTGGGAATGACATAAATAGTGTAGAACAAGAAGAGGACTTGGAGTCATTATTACCAATGACTTAAAATCCACAGAATGGTGTATAAAAGCAGAAAAGAAGGCTCTAGTCGTCTTTGGTAACCTATTTGCCTGATGGCTGGAATTAGCTTTGTGGCTCTTGCTTGTACTCCTTCTAATCTATTTATGTCTTTTCTTAGTGTTGGTGACCAAAGCTGTACTGCATATTCAAGATGGAGTCTAACTATAGTTAGACGCCATCTTGAATATGCAGTACAGTTTTGGTTACCAACACTAAGAAAAGACATAAATAGATTACAAGGAGTACAAGCAAGAGCCACAAAGTTAATTCTGTCCATCAGGCAAATAGGTTACCAAAGACGACTAGAAAGCCTGAAAGGTATAACAAAAACATACAGTAACCTATTTACGTTAAACGATAACCAGACAAGAAATAATGGATGGAAACTAGAAATGAAGGGATACAAAACATCCCATTGTGGGAACTTCTTCACATACAAGATATGTGACACTTGGAATAAACTGCCATCAGAAGTTGTAAACAACAGAGTATAAAAGAAAGCTAGACAAAATCATTACTACACTGTGAATGCATAGTAAAATCTGCTCCTACAGATAAGTGAGCACACGATGTCTTCTCGGATGGACTAACAAGTCCTGATGAAAGATGAATACGCCACTGAAGGCTAGATTATCTTGATACAGATGTAGAATTCTCTCTCTCTCTCTCTCTCTCTCTCTCTCTCTCTCTCTCTCTCTCTCTCTCTCAAAGAGCATTTTCAATGAAGCCATATTTTCGCGCGCATCAAGTTTTACAAGATTTGATGTCAAAGATATATGAAAACAAACTCTTTAACCACGCACAGCTTTACAAGTTCCTTTCTCTTAAACATAACAAGGTCTTCTCGAGCCCACTTCTGTGCCATTGATCTGGTTCTGAATAGATTTAATAACGATAAATGAGCTTCCTTCTGTTGCCTGATTTTTTCGAGTTTTCCACTAACATTCCCTGGACCTTATTATTGTATATTTGTACCTGTGGATAGCATATTCATTATTATTATTATTATTATTATTATTATTATTATTATTATTATTATTATTATTATTATTATTATTATTATTATTATTATTATTATTATTATTATTAATGACCTGAAATTCAAGACTCCAAAGATTATGGTGGTGTTCATATGAAAGAAGTAACAGAATGTATTATTATTTTATTATTATTATTATTATTATTATTATTATTATTATTATTATTATTATTATTATTTATTATTATTATTATTATTATTCACAAGATGAACCCTATTCATACGGGACAAACCCACCACAAGGGCCAATGACTTGAAATTCAAGCTTCGGAAGTAACAGAAGGTAATAAGAAATGAAAATTATTGATCTGTATAATACAAATCACATAGATATGACATTAAGAAGAATTGTTAGACTTTCTTTAGTTATATAAATACTTTCGGTTCATCCATCACTTACGTTTTAACCTGAAATAAATAAATAAATAAATAAGTAAATAAATAGTAAAATAAATAAACAACATAAGACATTGGCAATTGCAAACCTCCATGCAAAGGAGTGTAAAAAGTCGTATGCTGTTGTTACGAGGAAAAATAAATAAATAAATAAATAAATAATAATAAATAAATAAAATAAATAAATAAATAAATAAATAAATAAATAAATAAATAAATAAATAAATAACATAAGAAATTGGCAAATGCAGACTTCCATGCAAAGGAGTGTATAAAGTCGTATGCTGTTGTTACGAGGAAAAATGTTTACTTAAAGAAAATTACTGCTACAATATCTTTGTATTTTTACGAAAAATATTGCAAGCCTTTTTACTATTATGATGACTCTCACTTCCTAACTAATTAGGCTTTACAGATTAAGTATTTTGATTACCTCGATTCAAGCTATAATTATTTTTTTTTCGAATTAGAATACAATAATAGTCCATATATATTTTTGACGTTGAAATCGGAAATCAACATCAATTAATGTAAATCTGGTAAATCTGATTTATGTGGAAAAAACACGCATAGAGAATTAGCTTTTTAAATCCCTTGTTTTTTTAATCAAAATCATGTGATGTTAATTCATTTCCTTTTTTTTTTTTTTTTTTTTACGTTCTAACCGTCCGTTATATTTTTCACTGCTTTTTCAAAGGTCATTTTGTTGGGATAAAACTTTCCATGATATTTTAACCATTTTTCATTAATTGCTTCTGTTTCTGCAAACTCATTTCCACGCAGTTAAGTTTTTTCATTTATAACCTTTTTCTTTAGAATGGTGCTTTATATTTTTTACTTTTCTCTTTCTAGTTATTTTCTAATGTAAATTACGCTGTTATTGGCTTTTTTATCTATTTAAAGTACAATGGGAAATCATTTGTCTTTTCTGGTTATTCATTTTGTATTCATATATATATGTATGTATATATATATATAATATATATATATATATGTGTGTGTGTGTGTGTGTGTGTGTGTGTGTGTGTGTGTGTGTGTGTGTGTGTGTGTGGTCAATCTCGTTATCATTTTGGTAGCGATGGACCAAGAGCAGCAGGTTACTGGTAATTGGTAACACATTCTCTCTCTCTCTCTCTCTTTCTCCTGATACCCTACAACACATTCTCTCTCTCTCTCGATATACCTCTGCTCCATTATCTAAGGTCATCAAATCAGAGTCGTGAATTACAAAAATATGCATTTATTTAAAAGCAAAGTATTTACTGAATAACTCAGATTCTTAACAGAATGAATAAATGAAATGTTAAACTCAGAAGCCCAATTAACACAGATAACCCTCGGTAATTAATCTAACACCAACATTAGTTTAGCCATATCACTAGGCACAGTCAACACAGAAATTAAGTCAGTACACCATTTCTCCAATGAACAATCCCCACTCTTCTCCAGAAACATTTCCCCTCTTCCAGAAACACCTATTCAGCCAGTATGCACTGTCACTTAATAAAAACACTGTTTGCAGAAGCCATCCTGGCCCTGCCTTCTCTCTGTAATAGTCTCCCCTTCTTGATAAGCCTACACTCATTATGTATGGGGAAAAGCGCGCACGTACGTAAGAACCCACACTCAATGTTCACAATGTTCACGCCCCCAAACTGCTTGAGACCAGTTTCAAAGTCACCTCTACATCAAACTCTCATAGCGACAGGACGAGGCACTGATTTGCTAAGACAGCAGTCTTGATCACACCACCTCAAAGAAAGGTGCATCAGCATTCCTAAGCTGTCACTCGAACACTCTGTCTCCAGGGAAGTTAAATAGCTAAATCTCCACATTCTAAGAAACACCATAGCACATCACATTATATATTATTTAAAATATATCATAACAAATCCCCCTTTTATGTAACAGGTTGCTCGGCCACCTCCAAGCTAGCACCAGCTTAGCCACAGCTCACATAAAACAGCTTATACATAAAACACATTGGCCAGCTCATTAAACACTATGATAAAAAATCACTGCACGTCTCTGGCAGTACAACGTCAATCATACACCATTCCGAACAGCTTGCATTGGCTATAATAACAGGTGAAAATATCTCCTCATCTTGAACTTTCTCACACTCCCGTGCATGTGATTGGTCTGCTGCTGTACAGACACGTGAAACATGCTGTAGAAAGGCGAAACGCCTCACCGCGGAAGACAACTGGCGACTCCCGTAGTCCAAAAGCGCTGTAGAACCCCGTAGACTCATAGAAATTCTCACATGTGGGCAAACATCAGCAACATCTCTGCAATAGCTGATGGACGTCTTGCTAGCATTGGGGAACGATGTTTATGGTGTTGCAGTATGTCAAGCATGTCATCGGTCAATTAAAGAAAAATTAACCCCAGACATACTTCTGTCAAATAATGACCTCAAAAATGCCCAAAAATACTAGCTGAACGTCTCCCAATTAGCCCCCTTAATATGACCACTGAACTAATCACAAATCATTATCATAACCCCGCAAAGAAAAATATAAAATTCTCCAATTCAATTCTCCAACAACATAAAAAAAAAAAAAAAGCTTGTCAAATTCACATATGTCAGCACACACACTCGCCCAGAACTCACAGAAACTCTACGGACTTCTGTCATCACATTTCAAACTCACAAATTCTCACAAGAAAAAAAAAGTAACGAGCCCGAGAAAAAAGAACACATAACAAACCCAGCCCCAGATTATCACCAAAAAATTTTCCCTCAAGCTCTGATATTTCAGCAACCCACAAAATAAGTAAGAATTCTTTACTGCTTATATAATTAACCTCCATGAAATATAATGCTAAACACCCATTCATCCAATTCACGTACGCCGACAAATTATATCTCCCGTAAAAAATAGAAATGCTATTTAAGCTCAACCCCAATTACATCTCTCGTAGGAAAAGAAAAAAAATTAAAAAAATATAACAGCAATAATAATACGTGAACTTTCCCCATCACACAATATATATAATATAAATAACCCAGCGTCTCCCTCATGAATGCAATATGTATCATTAAGGAATTTGCTATCGCAACAATTTCATCGATCGGAAACGACCGGAAATAATCCCCTTACACAGATACATCTCTGGGAAATGCCAAAATCAGCAGAGAATAGTGCAAAACTCTGAGTAATCAACACGGAGGAAAAAAGTCAGCAACCAGACTCATCATGGCATTAACAGCAAAAATCCACCTGTGAACACGTCAGGTGCTCGAACTGCAGTATAGATCTGTCTAGTCAGACTTGCAACTTCAGAAACCCATGATTCTCAAAAATAAAGTTCTATACTGACACCATATCAGCATGTTTCACAGAATTATCTCCGGGATATTTCCAAGGTGCCCAAAAATTGTTGTAAAAGACATAACACCCACATGATACTGCCCAATTATATAAAAATTATCACCTATCCGGGATATAAACTACGGTAAACTCACCACAATTATATGCCGCCAAAAATAACCCACTGGTGAATATAAAAAATGCGACATCTCCATAGGGACTCATAAAACTGCAACACAGTAATGCCACTCAGATATATCACCATGTTAATAATAATACCACCCAGGCAATATAAATAATTCCCTCCATTTCATTAATAACCTCATGTGGAATAAAAACAAGTCTCCAAAAAAATATTATATCTCCAAGCAGAGTCGTAGAAAAATGAAACTCTGTCCCCAAAAAATACACTCAAAGCATCTAGCTGATACACTCGAAAATATTGCCCCAAGTCTCCTCATAAAGGTTTCTATTTGCAACAAAAATGTCTGCAAAAATAATTGAACTAAACATAGCTCTTACCACCATAGGCGTAAACTGTGGAATATCTCCATAAAAATACAAAAAATATCAAATGGCAAAATGTTAAATCTCCAATTATATCTCCAATTATATCTCCAATTCTCCAGTAAAATAACTCAATGTTATAGTCAAAAACTATAAACTCTCTGTTTAGCATAACTGTTGAGAAGGGCAAAAACTCGGCAAATAAAAAAAAATTGCCCAAGAAATTCTAGAAATAAATCCTCAGTGTGCCATAACTCATTACAACAGAACTCCAAATTCAAAGTGTCTAAGCAAAGACTTCCCCTGATTCACTACGGCACTGGCCACTAGAAACTCAACCAAGTTTCCTGTCTCTGGCAAAGTTGCAACAAACACAATTGTGCAAGAGGCCACAATTCCCGGAACACAAATATCCAGAGAAAAAAAAATGTAGTGCCATTATGTATACATTCAAAAAAGGCAAAAATTCTCCCATAAATCTCTCTGCAGCATCAAACAGCTGAAATTATAAACACATTCCCGAACAATGACTCCAAGTCACGAACTGAGATATTAAAAAATTTACATGAACTGTTCAGAGAAAAAAATAAATTCAAATTCGCCCAAGATCAAAAAAAATTACGTCAGCGATGGCTAACGTCTAAAAAAGGGAAAAAGAAAAACTAATGGCACTGATAACTATTCCTGTGACACCTGTAACATCTGTGACTCAAGTAGACTTCAAGCAATTGTCTGCTGAACTCATACAAAAAAAAGGAAAACTTAATCTGTGGTTAGCACCTCCCATATTCAAAAAACATCACCACCCTTAATACTCATTATAACACCCATCTTAGTATAAAAAAAAAATAACACCAGTATCAGACACCAAAATTATTCTCCATAGTAATTCTCCCGTAAATATCTCCAGTAAGGGCATTAATATTGCCATTCCCCAGTATTCATCACCATTGCCACATCCCCATAACTCCAATATTATTACCACTCACCACCAGGTATAACACCAATCATCACCAATGGCATCTCCATTTGACATCACCAATAGCACATCACCATTCACCACCATTTCAAAGAAATCTCCATATCCCAAACAAATTTCCATTAAAAAGTAATCTCTGTATCCCCAGTTATAACAACATCTTCTATCATTGCATAAAGGCATTCTCCAAAGCCTAAGGGAAACTTGCACCAAATTCATATGCATTTCATTTCATTTTCGCTTACTAAAAAGAAAGAACAAAAAATCTTTCTAAAAGAAATCCTACGGGCATATCATATCATCTCCAGTGGCTATCAGCTGATTTCATGGCAATGAACTTTCCTATTCACTGCCAAACTCGCCCCCTTACCCCGACACAAAGAAAAAAAAAGGAAGTTCACCCCCCCCCCCCCCCCCCCCCCCCCCCCCCCCCCCCCCCCCCCCCCCCCCCCCCCCCCGTTGGCACAACCCCATGGAAGACACTAGCTTCTCTTGGGCACTACCCCTCGGTTACTCAGCAAAAATTGTGCTGAGTGCAAATACATGAGCGGCCGCTATTTCCGAGGGCCAAAAAAATGCAATCCAAGCATCCCCAAGAACTGAACCGCATGTATGAAAAACTTTCACACATATACATATGTGTCAAGACCAAGACGAATGCGTCTCCTTTAAATATGTGCCAAGAAAAAAAAACACATCGCATTCTGCTCCCATGGAAAAAAAATGGTACTCTAAACTACTTCTCTAATTCCAAAAAATGATTCACAAACAAAGACAAAAAATTATAATATCACACTCACATCTTCAAATGAGAGAATACCCGAACGCAAACCGAGCGCTTTTCCGTATAAATACACACACACTCGTGAGCGTAAGAACAACCCGATACTCGAGCGAAAAAGACACTTGGCAACACACCCTCACAAAGTCCAATTGAGTGACATAGCTTGCAATGTCTCGCCATGGATGAATATGCTGACCCTAGTCGAATATTTATCTCCCAGTACCACATCCAACGGCTGAACAATTCTTAACTCCCTTCACCCATTAATTGAAATCTAACACATTCCCACAACCAGACTCTCTGAAAACAGCATCTTATAGCTGCTATTAATCTCACAAAAGGCTTAATATCGTTCAAACACCATTTGCCACCACTAATAACGAGATGGTCAATCTCGTTATCATTTTGGTAGAGATGGACCAAGAGTGGCAGGCTACTGGTAACTTGTAACACATTCTCTCTCTGTCTCTCTCTCTGTCTCCTAATACCCAACAACACATTCTCTCTCTCTCTCTCTCTCTCTCTCTCTCTCGATATACCTCCCCTCCATTATCTAAGGTCATCAAATCAGAGTCGTGAATTACAAAAATATGCATTTATTTAAAAGCAAAGTATTAAGTGAATAACAGATTCTTAACAGAATGATTAAATGAAATGTTAAACTCAGAAGCCCAATTAACACAGATAACCTTCGGTAATTAATCTAACACCAACATTAGTTTAGCCATAACACTAGGCCCAGTCAACACATTAATTAAGTTAGTACGCCATTTCTCCAATAAACAATCCCCACTCTTCTTCAGAAACATTTCCCCTCTTCCAGAAACATTTCCCCTCTTCCAGAAACACCCATTCAGCCAGTATGCACAATCAAATCCTGGCCCTGCCTTCTCTCTTTAATAGTCTCCCCTTCATGATAAGCCTACACTCTTTATGTATGGGGAAGAGCGCACACGTACGTACGAACCCACACTCAATGTTCACAATATTCACGCCCCCAAACTGCTTGAGACCAGTTTCAAAGTCACCTCTACATCAAGCTCTCATAACCACAGGACGAGGCACTGATATGCTAAGACAGCACTCTTGATCACACCACCTCAAAGAAAGATGCGTCAGCATTCCTAAGCTGTTACTCGAACACTCTGTCTCCAGGGAAGTTAAATAGCTGATTCTCCACATTCTAAGAAACATCCTAGCACATCACATTATATATTATTTAAAATATATTATAGCAAATCCCCTTTTATGTAACACACATATATATATATATATATATATATATATATATATATATATATATGTATATATATATATACATATATATATATGTATATATATATATATATGCATATATATATATATATATATATATATGTATATATATATATGTATATATACTATATGCATAGTATATATACATATAGTATATATGTATATATACTATATGCATATATATATATATATATATATATATATATATATATATATATATATATGTATATGTATATATTTGAATCAATAACTTAAAGCAGATATTCTCGAATTCACTTGCTCTGTTATAGGAAAAACTATTAATATCTCAGAATGCCCCCTTTGCTTTCAAAGCAATTGCTGTGCATGTATTTTTTATCAATTCAGATAATGAGGACGGGGGAATGTAGTGTTATTAACGTGTAAGAATATTCAACAGTTTGTTTACCTTTATTTATGATTATCTTGCACAATAATCAATGGGGCGAGCGAACTTTACCTGATTCGTGGATAATCCTCCTTTTTTTTAATACGCTATAAATGCATTAATCGATGTATGGATTTTGAATTAAAATTGATGACCGTGAAACGCTTAATTGACCTCGGTTAAATTAACGAAAACATACAGAATAATCTTTATATGTCGACACCCACTTCCAAAAAAGCTGCAAACGTCTGTCAGAAAATATAACAGAGTTTAAAGGATCCTTACATAAATTCAGATGACAGTTTCCATACTCAGCATAGGGCCACAGTAGCTATTCCCACCAACCAGGTAGTATGGTAGCCACATATCCCTGAAGTGACTGCAGAATTGATTGGTTTCCCCAGAATGGGGATAATCTCAAGAAACATCCCCATATCAGGCACTACCCACATTCATACTGTAATTATTATTATTATTATTATTATTATTATTATTATTATTATTATTATTATATCATTATTATTATTATTCAGAATATGAACCCTATTCATATGGAACAAGCCAACCAAAGGGGCCATTTACATGAAATTCAAGATTCCAACAAATTGGTGTTTATTTGAAAGTAGTGATAGAAGACATTATTATTATTATTATTATTATTATTATTGATTTTGTATTATTATTATTATTATTATTATTATTATTATTTATTATTATTAGTTATTAGTATTATTGAGAAGAAGAAGATAAACGCTACCCATATGTAACAGGGGCCATTGACGTGAAATTCAAGTTCCCAAAGAATATTACGGTGTTCAATAGAAAGAATAAACAGGAGGTAAGGGTACATACAGATAGAAGAGATCTCACTTATTAGAAATGTAAAAAGATTAAAAATCAGTAAACAGAAAGATAAAAATGTAAGCCATTTATTATAACACAAGGAGAATCGTGTTAGGGTAGCAATGCATTGCAACAACCAAGTATAACCCATTCACTTAAAAACACGATATGATATTTCAAAACCTGTTGACGACGCAGCCAGCATCTTCCCAGAGGGTGCAAAAGAAAGGGCAGTTCACGTTCGCTAACCGCGAGGAAACTGAGTTTCTTCTCGCCGTCTTATCAACAAAGAACAATTAACAGCTGACGTCAGACTCTCTCGCCCCTTCGCTAATGAGAAGATCGCCAAGAAGGGAAACAAAAAAATCATCGCCCCTGATTGCGAGAGGAATCGAGTTCTGTTGATGAGAAAAGTCTGTATTGCTTCGCGTTATTATGCAAGAGAGAGAGAGAGAGAGAGAGAGAGAGAGAGAGAGAGAGAGAGAGAGAGAGATGTAATTATATTCTTTTAGGAAGAAGTTATACGAGACTCCGGTGGAAACGTAATAAGTCCCTCTTAAGTTTCTGGAAGAAATAACACATCCAATTTGCGTTCAATCACTTCCGATTTCACAGAGAAGAGTTCGCGGTAACTATGGGAGTTTCTGAGATTTAATATGCCGTAAGTTGACGTTGGCGAAGCAATTATTTCTCGACGAATCCAATCGCCTTCAATTGCCAGTATCTAATTACCCGTATTGGGTGTCTCTGACAAAACTGCAAATGGCTAATATCCTAATTTCTTTGTAACTCGAAGATGTGTTCGCAGTACACGAAAGTGCTGGTATATAGTCTTTTATAGTCTGTTGTATAGATTTTCTTTCTGTTATAAAATAAATAAAAACTATAAAGTAATGTTTTGTTTTGTTAATCCAATTGCTTTATTATGATTACTATCATCCATTGTCAAAGTTTGCATTAACTCTAGGACTTTTCAATACACATTCAGTTATTCTCCTTCTATTTTAATAATTTACCTACATTCTAATCAATTTATTTATCGATTAAATTTTTTTTAAATAAGGGATCTCCTCTTTCTGCATTTACCATTACCGTATGTTACTTCTTTCTAATGAACAACATATTCTTTGGAAGCCTGATTTCAAGTCAGTGGCCCCTGTGGTGGACTTGTTCCATATGAATAGTTCTAAATCTTATAATATTCGTTTTAGTCACTTTTATTCAAATTAATTTAAACTTTACATTTGTGTATACAGAGAAATAAATAATGTAGCTTAAATCTTATAATCTTCGTTTTAATCACTTTTATTCAAATTAATTTAAACTTTACATTTATGTATACAGAGATCTAGATAATGTAGCTCGTAACATAATTGAAAAAACGACATTGAAAATAAATATATGTCAAAGAAAGGGTAGTGACATGATTTCATATAATGAGGTCCCATTGATAAGCGAATATTCTGTGTCATGATGATATCATGACCTAGTTTGTAATTTCCATATTTCCTTGGCTGATATTCCTGCAACACTATCTTTGTCTGTCCGTCCGCACTTTTTCTGTCCGCCCTCAGATCTTAAAAACTGCTGAGGCTAGAGGGCTGCAAATTGATATGTTGATCTTCCACCCTCTAACCATCAAACCTACCAAATAGCAGCCCTCTAGCCTAGGTAGTTTTTATTTCATTTAAGGTTAAAGTTAGCCATGATCGTGCTTCTGACAATGCTATAGGAGACGCATCACCAGGCCGTGGTTAAAGTTGTAAATGTTAACAGTTTGTGTGTGTGTGTGTGTGAGAGAGAGAGAGAGAGAGAGAGGCCCATTTCAAAGACAATCACTGTTACACGAAACGAAGAGAGAGAGAGAGAGAGAAGAGAGAGAGAGAGAGAGACAGACAGACAGACAGACAGAGAGAGAGAGAGGGGGGGGGGTTGCATTTCAAAGACAACCACTGTTACACAAAACGGAAAGAGAGAGAGAGAAAAAAGAGAGAGATCCTCTTCGTTATTGTGTTACATCTGGGGCAAAAATACATTATAAATTATCATCTAGCAGCTCTTTAAAAACAAAAACAGAAACAAAAAGTCAAAAGTATTTGTGTGGTGAGTTACATAACTGGATAATTCCATACTTTTTTCCTCGCGGCTTTCAAACCAGAAATAATTGTTATGACATCTATTCTTAATCACGATTTTTAGAACGACAATTAATTTGTCCTGACTAGAATTATTGTTTCGTAATAGGGGAGAAAAGAGACTTTCATTGAAAATAAAAAACTGAAGGCAAATTAATGATTTTATGTATATTTGCTGTCGACGTCAATAATAATTTTAAAACCTACTTTAAACTGGGATATCTTCACAGCAGAATAATGTCTTGTGATTAGACCGATACTGAAACTGATTTTGTATTCAGTAACTATCAACGTATACACTCGCACACACATACACACTATATTTATTAAGTTCCATTATTTCTAACACCCCTTCCACCCTGTGTGCCCAGGTCTTGCTAAATTTTCCACTCCTTATTCTCAACAGATTCTGGTACATCAGTTGGTTTTGCCTGGCCTTCGTAATGTGTAGTCCCGCGTTCACGTGGCGCACTGTAGTTATTACTTAAGGTTCTTTGCAGCGTCCCTTAGGCACCTAGCTACTGCAACCCCTTTCATGCCTTTTACTACACCTCTGTTCACATATAACTCTTCCATCTTAGTTCTTTTCAAGCCTTTCCTGACGATTGTTTCATAGTGCAACTGCAAAAGCTTTTCCTCCTGTTACACCTTTCAAACCTTTTTACTCTTAATGTCCCTTTCAGCGCAGAATGACCTCGGAGACCTTTGGTCCATAATTTGTATTCCATTCTCCGAATTTTTTCAAGAATATATCCCAAGCATCGAAACTTCCTCTGCATTTGTATAGTATAATTGTTGAACTAGCGACTCGCTCGTTGCTGATGACTTGGCCTAGTTAAGTCACCAATATTTCATGTATTTCTCTAACGTTAATGAGCTGCTTTTTTTGATCGAGGGATCCCTCGTATATTCATACCTCTTTCAATTATGATTCTCTTCCCAACCAAATGTCGACTTCCTTTATGTGTCTGATCAAAAGTGGCACATGAAAAAAGGTCATTTCATATAATGAAAAAGAATTTATCATCTGGCAAATAGAGCGATATATACATACTTTTTTCAACATAAGCCTTTTGCACATATTCAATATTCAAGGAGACGAATGAGGTCACTAGTTATATAGATAACATCAGAAGGTCATTTTCTTGCCCCCAGATGATGCTGGAATCAGCAGAAAATAAAGAAAGGGTGTTATGTAGGTTGTAGTCAGGCCTGAAAATTAAGAGAGAATATTATATTGGAAGTAAAGTCAGAATATTTAGAGAGAATTTTTTATAGGCCCTATACTCAGAATATTCAGAAAGAATTTTTTATAGGCCGCATTCAAGTCAGAAAATACAGAGGGAATTTTATATAGGCTGTAGTGTAGTCAGAAAGGTATGAGAGAATGTTATATCGGCTGCAAAGTCACAATATTTAGAGAGAATTTTATATAAGAGGCAGCCAAGTCAGAAAATACAGATAATGTTATATATGCTGTAGCTAAGTTAAAAAATATGGAGAGAATTTTATATAAGCTGTAGGCAAGTCAGAAAATATGGAGAGAATTTTATATATAAGCTGTAGCCAAGTCAGAAAATACAGAGAGAATTTTATATAAGCTATAGTCAAGTCAAAAAATACAGAGAGAATTTTATATAAGCTGTAGCCAAATCAGAAAATATAAAGAGAATTTTTTTATATAAGCTGTAGTCAAATCAGAAAATACAGAGAGAAATTTATATAAGCTATAGTCAAGTCAGAAAATATGGAGAGATTTTTATATAAGCTGTAGCCAAGTCAGAAAATATGGAGAGAGAATTTTATATATATATATATATATATATATATATATATATATATATATATATATATATACATATATATTATATATATATATATATTTATATATATATATATATATATATATATATATATATATATATATATATAAGCTGTAGCCAAATCCATCTGACGAAAGGCTATTCATAAACGTCAAGATTTACGCGCCAATGAAATGACTTGTTGCATAAAAAACGCGCCAAGAGCTCCATTAAATCAAAATTTCACCCAACGTCAGATCCGTTTGAAGTCGCGGACGTTACGGACGCACGAATTCACGAGATCATTACCAACCTGCAGTCGCAGCAGGCGTATTTTTTCTTCTTCTTTTATTTTTCTGAGAATAAAAAAATATCAAGGCCACCGTTTCTAATTGCCAGCACTCCCGCAAAAATGCCTTCAGCCCGAAAATTTTGAATGATAAAAAAAAAACTAGAATACTTGAACCTTTATGTTCTCCAATTCTGGGAATAATGAGAGGGCGAGAGAGAGAGAGGAGAGAGAGGCTTCCCATTTTATTTTTCCTCGATTTTTTACCTCTATTTTTTTCTTTTGTTATGGAAATCGTTTTTGAAGAAGTGAAAAAGAGCCAGGACGGCTTTTTGGAAATCGGTTTGTGAGGCTGGAGGTCGTTCGCGCTTCTGAAAGCTCGAATAACGTTGGAAGACG
The DNA here is from genome assembly GCF_015104395.2 of Macrobrachium nipponense. Classification (NCBI taxonomy): domain Eukaryota; kingdom Metazoa; phylum Arthropoda; class Malacostraca; order Decapoda; family Palaemonidae; genus Macrobrachium; species Macrobrachium nipponense. The sequence goes on from NC_087209.1 coordinate 49,856,702, forward strand.
AGCTTTGCGAAATTATTACTGCTTTTGAAAAAAAAAACTGAAATTTTTTTATATATATATATTTCCAAGGTCTTCGTCAAGGCTACAAGTTTATTTGTGAGTTCAGAAACTGTTTTCAGGAAGTGTTTAGGGCAATGTTTCTTTTGCTGCAAATATTTAACTAAATTGTAAACGCAATATTTTTTGCTTGGTGCAAATGTGAAACTAAATTCTAAACACAATATCGTTTTCTTTGTACAAACAATAAACTAAATTCTAGGGGCAATGTTGTTTGCTTTGTGCAAATATTGACCTAAATGCTAAGGGCAATGTTGTTTGCTTTGTGCAAATATCAAATTAAATGCTAAGGGCAATGTTGTTTGTGTTGTGCAAAAATTCAATCAAATGTTAAGGGTAATGTTGCGTTGCGCAAATATTGAGGTAAATGTCAAGGGCAATATTGCTCTTTGCAACTATTGAAGTAATGAATTAGGTATCTCAAATCTTGTGATGGCTACAATTCCATTATCACATTCATAAACTCACACAAACGTCCAGGAGTTACCGATTAATATTGCACTGAATGGTGGAGACAATATAGTTTAATTTCTCTTTTTGCGATTTCCACGATCTATGATTTCGTTCAATTTCTCTCCTAAATTGATGCACATAATATACTTAGCGGTCTTGTGTAAGCTTCGAGGTCACTTGCGTGATATTGCAATTTGCATTTGCCGTGCAATGGAACTTTTATATAAAACCTTTCACCAATTTCTCATGAGTTTTCTAATCGCCCTGAACCAGAAACGCTCAGTATCAAAAATGAGTTACATTGAAAATCACAAAAGTGCAAGTGAATGTTAATCCTTGCTGATCCATTTTTGTTGCAGTAATTAGAATCAGTTAAGTGCCGCGCGTTCGGGAGGGAAGGTCATTAGGCTGTAAAAGGAAGCATTTTAACGGACTATCTGTTAAATCCCATTTCATCTCTGTTCGTCCGCACTTTTTCTGTCAGCCCCTTTTATGTCAGCCCTCAGATCTTAAACACTACTGAGGCTAGAGGGCTGCAAATTGGTATGTTGATCATCCACCCTCCAATCATCAAACTTACCAAATTGTAGCCCTCGAACCTCAGTAGTTTTAATTTTATTTAAGGTTGAATTCGACCATGATCGTGCGTCTGGCATGGCTATAGGACGGTCCACCACCGGACCTTGGCTGAAAATTCTGTATGAATAAGGATTATCCTCTGAATAATAATATAATAGTAATAATAATAAAGAGTCGTTCTTAGGTGGCAGAGGACCGTCGAATGGAGTTGATAAATAATAATATAATAATAATAATAATAATAATTAATAATAATAATAATTTATTAATAATAAATGTGGCGCCGTGGAGGAGTGGGTTAGGTCGTCAATAGACTTAAGTCAAGTTAAGCAACATTGGGGCTGGTCAGTCGTTGGATGGGTGACCGCTCTCCTCGGCGTTGATTCCTTGGGAAAGGATCTTTACCATAATTTCCTCAGTCTACTCAGCTGTAAATGAGTACCTATCCCTGATGGGTAGGGTCCAGCTATGGGTTAAATAGCAAAAACTCAGCAATGATGGAAAGAAATGATGGAATAAACGACAACGACGTAAATGGAACCTCTGGCAACAGAGGAGCTTCGTCCGGCAACCAGGTATTCAACCCAATTGTAGGGGAAGACGGTCAGGTACTTGGAGGTCGCTCATCCAGCAACTGATCACCACAACGACAGTAATGAACAGCCTGAGATTGGAGCTACAGAGGCAAAAAGGAAGAAATGGACAAGAGAAGAAAATAAGGAAATATGGAGATGCTACATCAGAAGCAACCCGACGGAGAGAGGATATAGAAGAAGATTGGTCAACATCTGGAATGAGAGGAATAACACCCCCCAAACAGAGCAGAGGCTGGCAGACCAAGTAAGGAACATAAAGAAAAAGAACTGGCTCTCCCCAACAGAAAGAGAAGAACTGGAAAGGGAAATGTCACACGACAACGAATTACACGAAGACGAACTGAGAGACGATGCCACAGAAGACGACAGGGAGGATGAGGTATCAAACAACGACACACGAAGAAACACCGACGAAGTAACAGAGAGGACGGAATGGGTAGAAAAGAGTTAGACAATGGATGGAGCAGATACAGAGAGAACAAAGATCCCCTCCATGAAAGCCTGCAACACCAAGAAATTAAGGGAGAAAACAAGTGAGGTCAATGAAATAATGGGCCTAATACACACCACCAGTATCACAGAAACAAATAACTTGACATATGCAGGAGCAAGATTAGTAGCAGAACTGATGGGGATTTCGAACACCAACACCACCGTCACAACCAACCCAACAGAAACCAAAACAGCAACCTCCTTGGAAAAGCGCCTGGAAAAGCAAATCATGGTGATGAGATCTGACTTGAGTAAACTGAAAGAGATGGCAGAAAAAAGGCTAAGAAGCAAGAAAACAAGGGAGGAACTCAACGAGAAATACAAAGTACAAGAGAGGGGACTAAACAAACACAATAGAAGATGTAAAACAGAGGCTTAAGGCCAAAGCACACAAGATCCAACGGTACATGAACAGGAATAAGGGATACCAACAGAACAAACTATTCGGAACCAACCAGAAAAGACTATACACCCAACTAAGAGGGGGAAGACAACCACCCAGAAATTCCTGAAGCCGAATCAAGTAAGAGACTCTGGGAAACATATGGAGCAATCCGGTATCACACAACAAACATGCAACATTGCTCCAGGAAGTCAAGGAAGAAGAAACAGGGAGAATAAAACAAAGATTCACAGACATCACGACAGACACAGTCAGACGCCAACTAAAGAAAATGCCAAACTGGAAAGCCCCAGGTCCCGATGAAGTCCATGGATACTGGCTCAAAAACTTCAAGGCCCTACACCCACGAATAGCAGAACAACTCCAGCATTGTATCTCAAATCACCAAGCACCCAAATGGATGACCACAGGAAGAACATCCTTAGTACAAAAAGACAAGAGTAAGGGAAATATAGCCAGTAACTACAGGCCTATACCTGCCTACCAATAATGTGGAAGTTACTAACAGGTATCATCAGTGAAAGGCATACAACTACCTAGAGGAAACAAACACCATCCCCCTCCAACAGAAAGGCTGCAGAAGGAAGTGTAGGGGCACAAAAGACCAGCTCCTGATAGACAAAATGGTAATGAAGAACAGTAGGAGAAGGAAAACCAACCTAAGCATGGCATGGATAGACTATAAGAAAGCCTTCGACATGATACCACACACATGGCTAATAGAATGCCTGAAAATATATGGGGCAGAGGATACCATCAGCTTCCTCAAAAAATACAATGCGCAAACTGGAATACAAATTACTTACAAGCTCTGGAAAAAGACTAGCAGAGGTTAATATCAGGAGAGGGATCTTCCAGGGCGACTCACTGTCCCCACTACTCTTCGTAGTAGCCATGATTCCCATGACAAAAGTACTACAGAAGATGGATGCCGGGTACCAACTCAAGAAAAGAGGCAACAAAATCAACCATCTGATGTTCATGGACGACATCAAGCTGTATGGTAAGAACATCAAGGAAATAGATACCTTAATCCAGACTGTAAGGATTGTATCTGGAGACATCAGGATGGAGTTTGGAATAGAAAAATGCGCCTTAGTCAACATACAAAAAGGCAAAGTAACGAGAACTGAAGGGATAAAGCTACCATGGGTGGGGAGCAACATCAAACACATAGATGAGACAGGATACAAATACCTGGGAATAATGGAAGGAGGAGATATAAAAACATCCAAGAGATGAAGGGACACGATCAGGAAAGAATATATGCAGAGACTCAAGGCGATACTCAAGTCAAAACTCAACGCCGGAAAGTCAAAACTCAACGCCGGAAATATGATAAAAGCCATAAACACATGGGCAGTGCCAGTAATCAGATACAGCGCAGGAATAGTGGAATGGACGAAGGCAGAACTCCGCAGCATAGATCAGAAAACCAGGAAACAAATGACAATACACAAAGCACTACACCCAAGAGCAAATACGGACAGACTATACATAACACGAAAGGAAGGAGGGAGAGGAGGGACTACTAAGTATAGAGGACTGCGTCAACATCGAAAACAGAGCACTGGGGGGCAATATCTGAAAACCAGTGAAGACGAGTGGCTAAAGAGTGCATGGGAAGAAGGACTAATAAAAGTAGACGAAGACCCAGAAATATACAGAGACAGGAGAAAGACAGAAAGAACAGAGGACTGGCACAACAAACCAATGCACGGACAATACATGAGACAGACTAAAGAACTAGCCAGCGATGACACATGGCAATGGCTACAGAGGGGAGAGCTAAAGAAGGAAACTGAAGGAATGATAACAGCGGCACAAGATCAGGCCCTAAGAACCAGATATGTTCAAATTAAAGTATGATAGACGGAAATAACATCTCTCCCATATGTAGGAAGTGCAATACGAAAAGTGAAACCATAAACCACATAGCAAGTGAATGCCCGGCACTTGCACAGAACCAGTACAAAAAGAGGCATGATTCAGTGGCAAAAGCCCTCCACTGGAGCCTGTGCAAGAAACATCAGCTACCTTGCAGTAATAAGTTGGTACGAGCACCAACCTGAGGGAGTGATAGAAAACGATCAGGCAAAGATCCTCTGGGACTATGGTATCAGAACGGATATGGTGATACGTGCAAACAGACCAGACGTGACGTTGATTGACAAAGTCAAGAAGAAAGTATCACTCATTGATGTCGCAATACCATGGGACACCAGAGTTGAAAGAGAAAGAGAGGGAAAAAAAATGGATAAGTATCAAGATCTGAAAATAGAAATAAGAAAGGATATGGGATATTGCCAGTGGAAATCGTACCCATAATCATAGGAGCACTAGGCACGATCCCAAGATCCCTGAAAAGGAATCTAGAAAAACTAGAGGCTGAAGTAGCTCCGGGCCTCATATGCAGAAGAGTGTGATCCTAGAAACGGCACACATAGTAAGAAAAGTGATGGACTCCTAAGGAGGCAGGATGCAACCCGGAACCCCACACTATAAATACCAACCCAGTCGAATTGGAGGACTGTGATAGAGCATAAAAAAAAAAAAAAAAAAAAAAAAAAAAATAATAATAATAATAATAATAATATCTTTGGCTAAACTAATACAGGCAGGAATTATATCACAGACGAGAATTACATCTTTAAGAAATATCTTTGGCTAAACTAATACAGGCAGGACTAATATCGTAGACAGGAATTACATCTTTGAAAAAATATTTTTGTTTAATTAAGCTAATATAATGTATGAAGGTGTTTAACAGAGCAAAAATATCCTCCCCTGGGCCTTCTTAATTAATCAAATCCCGCAGGTAACAACAGGCGAGGAGGCTTTGGCGAGAGAGAGAGAGAAAAAAAGGCTGAATATCAATATCCATTATGTTGGCCCAAACGAGCGACAATATTACGACGTCGTACTTCGTAACTGACGGCTCCACCTGACAGTTGAGAGACGTTATTGCTCCAACGAACTTCTTCTTCTTCTTCTTCTTCTTCTTCTTCTTCTTCTTCTTCTTCTTCACTTTCTTCTTCTTCTTCTTCTTCTTCTTCACTTTCTTCTTCTCCTTCTTCTTCTTCCTTTCACCATACTTCCATCTTCATTAGTATAGCCACTTTGAACGTAGACATTATTAAATTTTTTGTTTATTTATTTTTTTGTCTATCACAGTCCTCCAATTCGACTGGGTGGTGTTTATAGTGTGGGGTTCCAGGTTGCATCCTGCCTCCTTTTCTTACTATGTGCGCCGTTTCTAGGATCACACTCTTCTGAATGAGTCCTGGAGCTACTTACTTATTATTATTATTATTATTATTATTATTATTATTATTATTATTATTAGTGAAAAACAAAAAACTCTCTATCACGAGAGTATATACAATGTTCTAAAGGGTCCACAATAATACAAGTGTAAAAAGTCTGTGTATAATTTTGAAGACTTTACAGAAAGCTTTCGAACCCTTCCCTGGGTTCATCTTCAGTCCAAATGAACAAAAAGTTACGACAAGTACAGAAGTAAATTTAAAAAACAAGAGTCGTTGAAGATCGTTGACAACGGTCGTTAGCTCGTTAATGGGCCAGGTGAAGAAAGAGGTAGTTAACAACAACTAGGTAATACCCTCTCCCCTATCAATCCTTCTGGCTGCAGATCCTGTTGGATCTTCGTACAGGTTGTTGCAACATTACATGAAGTCCTTCATCCAAGGGCGTAGATTGGGCACCGTTATCAGACTCCCCGGGGCAGCGGTTACCTGGACAGGAATAGGCAAGGCAGAGGCAGCATCAGGAGAGGGCAAAAACAGAGCCTGTCCTACAATTAAAATCTTTTAAAAACATACTAGTATGTTTTTAAAATCTTTTAAAAACATACTAGTATGTTTTTAAAAGATTTTAATTGTAGGACAGGCTCTGTTTTTCCCTCTCCTGATGCTGCCTCTGCCTTGCCTATTCCTGTCCAGGTAACCGCTGCCCCGGGGGAGTCTGATAACGGTGCCCAATCTACGCCCTTGGATGAAGGACTTCATGTAATGTTGCAACAACCTGTACGGAGATCCAACAGGATTGCAGCCAGAAGGATTGATAGGGGAGAGGGTATCACCTAGTTGTTGTTAACTACCCACTTTCTTCACCTGGCCCATTAACGAGCTAACGACCGTTGTCAACGATCTTCAACGACTCTTGTTTTTTAAATTTACTTCTGTACTTGTCGTAACTTTTTGTTCATTTGGACTGAAGATGAACCCAGGGAAGGGTTCGAAAGCTTTCTGTAAAGTCTTCAAAATTATACACGGACTTTTTACACTTTGTATTATTGTGGACCCTTTAGAACATTATTATTGTTGTCAATATCATTTAGGTTTAATAATGGAGGCTCTGCGATTGGTTCTCAGTTCCTCCTCACACCTCACACTTCCTCATTCCTTTCTCCTCATACCTTTTTCTCCTTACTTTTCCCCCTCCTCGCGTCCCTTCCTCCTTATACTTCCTCCCGCTTCTCACACATCCTCTTCCTCACACATCTTTCTCCTCACGCTCCCTCCTCCTCACACTTCCCTCTCCTCGCTCATCCTCATACTTGCACCTCCTCCACCTCCTCCTCCTCCTCACACATACCCCTCCTCCTCACGCTCCATCCTCCTCAAAACCACGACCTTAGAAAAAAAAAACATTATCTGACCAAAAATGGGGAAAAAAATAAAAGCAATTACCTGTCACATGTTCCTGCCATATGAGTATGGAGGGGACTGCTGCTTAATTCATTAGTTGAACCGGCCCATCCTCGCCCAGACAGACACGATCCCATTTCGGGCGACGGGTGTCCTGACTCTTAATTAGTTTTCGTGCGTGGTAATGAGAAAATGTCTCAGTAACGAGACACTGTCTCAGTAATGAGGAGGAAATGCCTTGCCAATGAATACATTCCCAGTAATGAAGATATATTTCAGTAATTAGGAAATCCCTCAGTAATGAGGAAATGTCTCAGTTACGAGAAAATGTCGTGGTAAAACGGAAATGTTTTAGTAATTACGAAAAGTCTCAGTAATGAGCAAAATTCCCAGTGATGAGGATATGTTTCAGTAAGTTAATTAAATGGTCTCAGTATTGAGGAAATGTCTCAGTTACAAGAAAATGCAACGGCAAAAGGGAAATGTCTCCGTATTGAGGAGATGTCTCTATAATTAGGAAATTCCCAAGTAATGAGAAGATGTCCCAGTAATTAGGAAATGCCTCAGTATTGAGAAAATGTCTCAGTAACGAGGAAATGTCCCAATGACGAAAAACTATCTCAGTAATGAATATATGTCTCAGTAATGAGGAAAATGATCCAGTAATGAGAAAATGTCTCAGTAACAAGGAAATGTCCCAATGATGAAAAAATGTCTCGTAATGAGGACATGTCTTAGTAGTGAGAAAATGCCTGTGTTGAGAAAACTGGTCAGTACTGAGAAATGTCTCAGGGATGAAGAAATGTCTCAGTATTGAAAAAATGTCTCATAAATGAGGAAAGTCTCAGGAGTGAGGAAAAGTCCCAGTATGAGAAACGTCTCAGTGTGAGAAAACGTCTCAGGGATGAGGAAGTGTCTCAGTATTGAGGAAATGTTTCAATGAGAAAGTTAAACCTCTTTTATTATTTTTAGTTTTATTTTTATTATGATTATTTTATAGTTTTTATTATCTTATTTAAATGTTTATTATTTTTATTTTTATTTTTTACAGGAAATGACAGGACAACTTTCACTGAAAATGCTCGAAGAAGCATGAGCGAATTCAGAAAAATAAAAACAAGAAATTGACGGTATAAATTAAACTCCAAAGGAACAATTACCCCGATCCCAAAGCATTAACGACCCCCTCTTCAGTAATTCCAAACCCAACAAGTAAAAAATGTGCATGGCCTATATTTAACTTTAACCTTAAATAAAATCAAAACTACTGAGTCTAGAAGGTTGCAATTTGGTATATTTGATGATTGCAGGATGGATGATTAACATACCAATTTGCAGCCCTCTGGCCTCAGCTGTCTTAAAGATCTGTGGACTGACAGAAAAAAAAACTCAGACAGACAGACAAAGCCAGTACAATAGTCTTCTTTTCAGAAAACTAAAAATAGTGTATATCACTCTTATTATAGCAGAAATCTCTCTGCAGGCAGGCTTCGTCTTTAAAGGTCCCGCCCTAACCTATAATAACTAGAGGACCTCCTTTGGATCCAAGGCAAATTTCCTGGACAAAGGAATTCGCTTGGCTTAGCTGAAACCCTTCCGTCCACACGACACACTCCACCGTTACTGTCACGTCAAAGACTTCTATAACGAGAGAGAGAGAGAGAGAGAGAGCGGAGAGAGAGAGAGAGAGAGAGATATGGAAAAGGACAAAAGAGAGAGAGAGGTAGGAGAGATATGGAAAAGGATAAGAGAGAGAGAGAGAAAGAGAGAGAGAGAGAGAGAGAGAGAGATATGGAAAAGGATCAAGAGAGAGAGAGCAGTAGGAGAGATGTGGAAAAGGATAAGAGAGAGAGAGAGATGATAGGAGAGAGAGATAGGAGATCAGGATCAAAGAGAGAGAGAGAAAGGTAGGAGAGAGATATATGGAAAAGGATAATAGAGAGAGAGAGAGAGAGAAAGAATCAAAATAACGATGACGACAGAGGAGAAGAGAGATGAGAGAGAGAGAGAGAGGAGAGATATGGAAAAAGGAATTCAGAGAGAGAGAGGACAGGTGGGAGAGATATGGAAAAGGATCGAGAGAGGAGAGAGAGAGAGAGGAGAGAGAGAGAGAGAGAGAGATATGGAAAAGGATCAGAGAGAAGAGAAAGGTAGGAGAGAGATATTGGAAAGGATAAAAAAGAGAAGAGAGAGAGAAGAGAAAGAATAACCGATGACGACAGAGAGAGAGAGAGAGAGAGAGATGGTGATCAAAAAGAGAGAAGAGAGGACAGGTTAGGAGAGAGAGCTATGGAAAAGAGAGAGAGAGAGAGAGTGAGAGAGAGAAAGAAAGAGAGAGAGAGGAGAGATGTGTGGAAAGGGAAGAAGGAGCGCCGAGAAGAGAGAGAGAAAGAGACAAGAGACAGAGAGAGAGAAGAAGTTAAAGAAATAGAGAGAGAGAGAGAGAGAGAGAGAGAGAGAGAGAGAGAAGGGACCCTCCTGATAAAATGGATGCTGTTGACTAGACAGGACATTTTACTGATGTTTTGGGGGTTGAATAATGGCATCGGGCCCACGCTTGCTGATGAAATAAATATGGCATAGCAAACGCGAAGGGGAAATGGACCCCAGAAGTTGATACATTTCATTTAGT
>NC_087209.1:49867083-49887083 GCF_015104395.2 Macrobrachium nipponense
CACATACCCCTCCTCCTCACGCTCCATCCTCCTCAAACTACGACCTTAGAAAAAAAAAACATTATCTGACCAAAAATGGGAATAAAAGCAATTACCTGTCACATGTTTCCTGCCATATGAGTATGGAGGGGGAACTGCTGCTTAATTCATTAGTGAACCGGCCCCATCCTCGCCCAGACAGACACGATCCCATTTCGGGCGACGGGTGTCCTGAATCTTAATTAGTTTTTCGTGCGTGGTAATGATGTCTCAGTAACGAGACACTGTCTCAGTAATGAGGAGGAAATGCCTTGCCAATGAAATACATTCCCGTAATGAGGATATATTTCAGTATTAGGAAATCCCTCAGTAATGAGGAAATGTCTCAGTTACGAGAAAATGTCGCAGTAAAAAGGAAATGTTTTAGTAATTACGAAATGTCTCAGTAATGAGCAAAATTCCCAGTGATGAGGATATGTTTCAGTAATTAGGAAATGTCTCAGTATTGAGGAAATGTCTCAGTTACAAGAAAATGCAACGGCAAAAGGGAAATGTCTCCGTATTGAGGAGATGTCTCTATAATTAGGAAATTGCCCAAGTAATGAGAAGATGCCCAGTAATTAGGAAATGCCTCAGTATTGAGAAAATGTCCCTCGTAACGAGGAAATGTCCCAATGACGAAAAACTATCTCAGTAATGAATATATGTCTCAGTAATGAGGAAAATGATCCAGTAATGAGAAAATGTCTCAGTAACAAGGAAATGTCCCAATGATGAAAAAATGTCTCGTAATGAGGACATGTCTTAGTAGTGAGAAAATGCCTGTGTTGAGAAAACTGGTCAGTACTGAGAAATGTCTCAGGGATGAAGAAATGTCTCAGTATTGAAAAAATGTCTCATAAATGAGGGAAAGTCTCAGGAGTGAGGAAAAGTCCCAGTTATGAGAAAACGTCTCAGTGTGAGAAAAACGTCTCAGGGATGAGGGAAGTGTCTCAGTATTGAGGAAATGTTTTCAATGAGAAAGTTAAACCTCTTTTATTATTTTTAGTTTTATTTTTATTATGATTATTTTATAGTTTTTATTATCTTATTTAAATGTTTATTATTTTTATTATTATTTTCATTTTTTACAGGAAATGACAGGACATCTTTCACTGAAAATGCTCGAAGAAGCATGAGCGAATTCAGAAAAATAAAGACAAGAAATTGACGGTATAAATTAAACTCCAAAGGAACAATTGCCCGATCCCAAAGCATTAACGACTCCCTCTTCAGTAATTCCAAACCCAACAAGTAAAAAATGGCGCATGCCTATATTCAAATTTAACCTTAAATAAAATCAAAACTACTGAGTCTAGAAGGTTGCAATTTGGTATATTTGATGATTGCAGGATGGATGATTAACATACCAATTTGCAGCCCTCTGGCCTCAGCTGTCTTGAAGATCTGTGGATTGACATAAAAAAAAGCTCGGACAGACAGACAAAGCCAGTACAATAGTCTTCTTTTCAGAAAACTCAAAATTGTTTATATCACTCTTATTATAGCAGAAATCTCTCTGCAGGCAGGCTTCGTCTTCAAAGGTCCCGCCCTAACCTATAATAATCTAGAGGACCTCCTTTGGATCCAAGGCATTTCCTGGACAAAGGAATTCGCTTGGCTTAGCTGAACCCTTCCGTCCACACGACACCCTCCGCCGTTACTGTCACGTCAAAGACTTCTATAAACGAGAGAGAGAGAGAGAGAGAGAGAGAGAGAGAGAGAGAGAGAGAGATATGGAAAAGGATCAAAAGAGAGAGAGAGAAAGGTAGGAGAGAGAGATATGGAAAAGGATAAGAGAGAGAGAGAGAGAGAGAGAGAGAGAGAGAGAGAGAGAGAGAGAGAGAGAGATATGGAAAAGGATCAAAAGAGAGAGAGAAAGTAGGAGAGATATATGGAAAAAGGATAAAAGAGAGAGAGAGAGAGAGAGAAATCAAAATAACGATGACGACAGAGAGAGAGAGAGAGAGAGAAGAGAGAGAGAGAGAGAGAGATATGGAAAAGGATCAAAAGAGAGAGAGAGACAGGTAGAGAGAGATATGGACCTTAACCTTACAGACCTTACACTTCGTTCGGGTTTGCCCCAGGTCCCTCGTGTGAGGCGCCTCTAATGTCTACCAGAGTTGCTAGTACATCTTCCGGTATATTTTGCATCTTCCAATCTTGGATGGTCTGGGATGCAGTTTAATATTTGTCGAGCTTATTCTTAAACACATCTACGCTCACTCCTGATATATTCCTCAGATGAGCTGGCAAACGCATTGAATAGACGCTGCATTATCGCTGCTGGTGCGTAGTGGATTAATGTTCTGTGGGTGCTTTCCTTATTTTTCCTGGTATAGTTTTGGGCACTATTAATCTACCGGCTTGCTTGCTCTTTCTGATATTTTTTAGTTCCATGATATTTTCTGTTATTCCTTCTATCTGTTTCCATGCCTGAATTATCATGTAGCGTTTCTCTTCTCCTTTCTAGACTAATAATTTTAAGGATTGTAGTCTTTCCCCAGTAGTCTAGGTCCTTAACTTCTTCTATTCTAGCTGTAAAGGACCTTTGTACACTCTCTATTTGTGCAATATCCTTTTGATAGTGTGGGTACCATATCATATTGCAATATTCAAGTGGACTACGAACATATGTTTTATAAAGCATAAATCATGTGTTCAGCTTTTCTTGTTTTGAAGTGCCGTAACAACATTCCCATTTTTCTGCTTTACATTTTTGCCAACAGAATGGCTATTTGATCATTGCATAACATGTTCCTATTCATCATCACACCAATGGTCTTTAACTGCTTCCTTATTTGTGATTGTCTCATTATTAGGTCCCCTATAATGCATATAGCTTTCCTTCTCTGTCTCCATAATTTATTGATTCAAATTTATCAGAGTTAAATACCATCCAATTTACCTCTGCCCAATCATATACTTTGTTAAGGTCTCTTTGTAGAGCGTTCCTATCTTCATCACAAGTAATTTCTCTACTTATTCTTGTGTCATCAGCGAAACTACTCACTACCGAATCCTTAACATTACTGTCTATGTCTTCAATCATAATAACAAACAATATTGCAGCTAGCACCGTACTTTTGGTGGCACACACCGGATATTACCTTGGTTTCATCCGATTTCTCATCGTTTGCAATAACTATCTGTTTTCTGTTGTGTAAAAATTCTTTAACCATCTTCCTACTTTATCTACGATATTGTGTTTTCTAATTTTTCTTTGCTAATATATTATGGTCTACTTTGTCAAAAGCTTTTGCAAAGTCTAGATAAACCACATCTGTTTCATTTCCGCTTTCATATTTTTGAATGTTCTCACGGTGGACTAACAGTTGGGTTTGTGTACTTTTTCCGGGTACGAAACCGTGTTGTCCTATATTAAACAAATTATTTTTTATTAAATGTTTCATAATATTTTTCTTCATTACCCTTTCATACACTTTCATAATATGTGATGTTAGACTCACGGCCTATAATTACTTGCCTCTAGTCTTGATCCACTTTTTGAAAGTAGGGGTGATATATGCTAATTTGTGCTCATCATAATCTTGCCTGTATCTACACTTTGTCTTAATAATATTGCAAGTGGCTTTGCGATAGAATGAACTACTTTCTTTAACAAAATAGCAGGGACTCCATCCGGCCTGCAGCAGCTCCATTTTTAATTTCATTAATTGCCTGCAACAATATCAGCTTCATTAATTTCTATGTCAGCTAAATAATTCACTATTTTCGTCCCTTACTTCTATATCATTATCTTCATTATCTATTCTAGGGGTGAATTCTCTCTTATACGTTCTGCCAGTATGTTGCAAATTTCCTTTTTTTCATTCGTTAATCTCCCTTCAATTCTCAGAGGGCCTATTTCTATTCTTCCTTTATTCATCTTCTTCGCATATGAGTATAATAGTTTGGGGTTTTGCTTGATATTTAATAGGGTTTTTTCTTCCAAGTCCCGTTTTTCATTTTCTTTTGATTGTATAATCTTTTGTTCTGCATTTTCTATCTTACTTTTTAGTTCTATAACTTTCCATGCATTTTTTTCTTTTGCAAGACCTTTTTTTCCACTTTCTGATTTTCTGGAACAAGATCCTTCTGTCTCTGGTATGCATGAATGATGTTTACTTTTCTTCTTCGGTATAATATTTATCCACTATTTTCTCCAATCTTTATATATAATATCTCCGTATTTACCCTTATGTCATCACTTACGAAAATGTTATCCCAATCTTTGTTTAATTCTTCATTAATTTCTGACCATTTTATATTTTTACTGTAGAAGTTGTATTTTCCATATCCTTCCCACTTTTTCATTTCTTGCTTATCTCTATTTTCACTTGCTTTGGAATGAAACTGTTAATTCTATGACATTATGATCTGAATACTCGCATTATAAACTATTATTTCTTTAACATAATTCATCTCGTTCACAATACTAGGTCTAAAGTATTTTCCTTTCTTGTTGGCAGGTGATTTATTTGTTGAATGTTGTATTCTAGTAGCATATCTAATAGCTTTTTCAAATTGCCTCTTATCTTCTGCACTACTATTACTCTCTTTTTTATAATGTATAAGTACAACACAGTCTCCTATTCGTTCTTTCCATTCTACGAAAGGAAAGTTGAAGTCACCAAGATAGGAGAATAGTCCAGTCCTTGTGATTTCTACATATATCATCCAATTTTTTTTTTTTTTTCAATTATTAAGTCAAACTCTTTAGTATTAGGAGGTCTATATATTACTATGTTGCATCAATTTTTCAGATTCAAATTCTACCGCTATTAGTTCACATTCTGAGTTACTATATTTCTCATATATTTTTCCTTGTTTTTTGTCTTTCCCATATATTGCGGTTCCCCCTTGATTCCTATTTTTTCTATCTGATCTATAAGTTTGGAACCCTTTTATTTGATCATCATTCCCAGTCTCTTGGGAATACCAGGTTTCACTTATATTCATTATATCTATTTTCTTTTCATTTTGGGTTAGTTCTTCTAAGTACTCTATTTTTCTTTTTGAGTTACTCGTAACTAAACCCTGCGCATTCATCACTATGATGGTTTGCGTGTTTTTTCTCTTCATTTAATATTGGTAGTAATAAAGGATTTTCCCCATGTCTCTTTCCTGTTCTGGTATGTGTTCTTTTTTCATTTCCAGAAACTTCTGACATTAAATAAAAAATCAACTTTTCCATAATATTTGATTCTTCCTTCATCATAATTATTTATTTTGTGTCTGAATCTGCAATTTTCTCCGTTTCTGCAATATCCTCTTGCATAATAAATACAGTTATTATCTCTTGAGTAGAATTTCGGAGCTGATGCTTTGAAATTTTTTGCTGACACCTCTGCATATCTCATTGGTGGTTTGCTTTTTTCTCTTTTAACCTGATATTCTTGATTTCTCTCTTTATTTGTTTTTTCTTCTTATTTTGGAAAAGGATAAGAGAGAGAGAGAGAGAGAGAGAGAGAGAGAGAGAGAGAGAGAGAGATATGGAAAAGGATCAAAAGAGAGAGAGAGAAAGGTAGGAGAGAGATATATGGAAAAGGATAAAAGAGAGAGAGAGAGAGAGAGAAATCAAAATAACGATGACGACAGAGAGAGAGAGAGAGAGAGAGAGAGAGAGAGAGAGATATGGAAAAGGATCAAAAGAGAGAGAGAGACAGGTAGGAGAGAGAGATATGGAGGATAAGAGAGAGAGAGAAGAGAGAGAGAGAGAGAGAAAAGAAAAGAGAGAGAGAGAGAGATGTGTGGAAAGGGACAGAGAGAGAGAGCGAGAGAGAGAGAGAGAAAGAGACAAGAGACAGAGAGAGAAGAAGAAAAGTTAAAGAGAGAGAGAGAGAGAGAGAGAGAGAGAGAGAGAAGGGACCCTCCTGATAAATGGATGCTGTTGACTAGACAGGACATTTTACTGATGTTTGGGGTTGAATAATGGCATCGGCCCACGCTTGCTGATGGAAATAAATATGGCATAGCAAACGCGAAGGGGGAAATGGACCCCAGAAGTTGATACATTTCATTTAGTCGAGAAAGATGAGCAAATAACAGTCTACTTTGCATGAGATATATTGAGCTGAATAATGATAATGGGAGTGATTTAGTGGAGTGGTAAACAAATATATATATATATATATATATATATATATATATATATATATATATACATATATATATATATATATATATATATATATTATAATATATATATATATATATATATATAATATATATAGGTTTTTTTGCCACAAAGCAAAAAAATGAAAAAGCGAGATAGCCAAGTACTTTCGGTCCTGTTCGGACCCTTTACTGAAGGCAACCGATTTTACAAAGAACAACATAGTCAAAAGAAGGCTTAATATACAAACTGACACTACCAGAGATTAGCTATAAGGGCGATTTTCACTCTACAAGAAAGGAGGAGTCGCCAGAGGCTAGCCACACCTTGAAGGATACCCGCAGTAAACAAGTGATTCTTCCAGAAAACAGTACATTTTGAAAAAAACACGGGAGCATATACAATTTCATATCATGAATTTTTACACAAATTTTCCCAACAAAAATTATTATTAGTGAAAAGACGAAAGAAAATATAAATATATATATCGAGCAAGAGAAAGAGGGAGAGAGAATATCGAACCAGAGAGAGAGAGAGAGAGAGAGAGAGAGAGATAATAATTATATACGCTCAGAATCAAAAATGAGTTACATTGAAAATCACAAAAGTGCAAGTGAATGTTAATCCTTACTGATCCATTTTTTTGTTGCAGTAATTAGAATCAGTTAAGTGCCGCGCGTTCGGGAGGGAAGGTCATTAGGCTGTAAAAGGAAACGTTTTAACGGACTATCTGTTAAATCCCATTTCACCTTTGCTCGTCCGCACTTTTGCTGTCAGCCCCTTTTATGTCAGCCCTCAGATCTTAAACACTACTGAGGCTAGAGGGCTGCAAATTGGTATGTTGATCATCCACCCTCCAATCATCAAACTTACCAAATTGTAGCCCTCGAACCTCAGTAGTTTTAGTTTTATTTAAGGTTGAATTCGGCCATGATCGTGCGTCTGGCATCGCTATAGGACGGGTCCACCAACCGGACCTTGGCTGAAATTCTGTATGAATAAGGATTATCCTCTGAATATAATATACTATAATAATAATAAAGAGTCGTTCTTAGGTGGCAGAGGATCGTCGACTGGAGTTGATAAATAATAATAATAATAATAATAATAATAATAATAATAATAATAATAATAATAATAATAATAATATCTTTGGCTAAACTAATACAGGCAGGAATAATATCGTAGACAGGAATTACATCTTTGAAAAAATATTTGGTCTAAGCTTATACAATGTATGAAGGTGTATAACGGAGCAAAAATATCTTCCCTGGCCTTCATAATTAATCAAATCCCGCAGGTAACAACAGGCGAGGAAGCTTTGGCGAGAGAGAGAAAAAAAAAGGCTGAATATCAATATCCATTGTGTTGGCCCAAACGAGCGACAATATTACGACGTCGTACTCGTAACTGACGGCTCCACCTGACAGTTGAGAGACGTTATTGCTCCAACGAACTTTTCTTCTTCTTCTTCATTCTTCTTCTTCTTCTTCACTTTCTTCTTCTTCTTTCTTCTTCTTCACTTCTTCTTCTTCTTCTTCCTTCTTCTTCCTTCACCATACTTCCATCTTCATTAGTATCGCCACTATGAACGTAGACATTATTAATTTTTGTTTATTTATTTTTTTTGTCTTTCACAGTCCTCCAATTCGACTGGGTGGTGTTTTATAGTGTGGGGTTCCGGGTTGCATCCTGCCTCCTTAGGAGTCCATCACTTTTCTTAGTATGTGCGCCGTTCTTAGGATCACTCTTCTGCATGAGTCCTGGAGCTACTTATTATTATTATTATTATTATTTATTTATTATTATTATTATTATTATTAATATCATTTAGGTTTAATAATGGAGGCTCTGCGATTGGTTCTCAGTTCCTCCTCACACCTCCACACTTCCTCATTTCCCTTCTCCTCATACCTTTTTCTCCTTACTTTTCCCCCTCCTCGCGTCCCTTCCCTCCTTATACTTCCTCCCACTTCTCACACATCCTCTTCCTCACACATCTTTCTCCTCACGCTCCCTACTCCTCACACTTCCCTCTCCTCGCTCATCCTCATACTTCCACCTCCTCCACCTCCTCCTCCTCCTCACACATACCCCTCCTCCTCACGCTCCATCCTCCTCAAACCACGACCTTAGAAAAAAAACATTATCTGACCAAAAATGGGGAAATAAAAGCAATTACCTGTCACATGTTCCTGCCATATGAGTATGGAGGGAACTGCTGCTTAATTCATTAGTTGAACCGGCCCATCCTCGCCCAGACAGACACGATCCATTTCGGGCGACGGGTGTCCTGAATCTTATTAGTTTCGTGCGTGGTAATGAGAAAATGTCTCAGTAACGAGACACTGTCTCAGTAATGAGGAGGAAATGCCTTGCCAATGAATACATTCCCAGTAATGAGGATATATTTCAGTAATTAGGAAATCCCTCAGTAATGAGGAAATGTCTCAGTTACGAGAAAATGTCGCAGTAAAAAGGAAATGTTTTAGTAATTACGAAATGTCTCAGTAATGAGCAAAATTCCCAGTGATGAGGATATGTTTCAGTAATTAGGAAATGTCTCAGTATTGAGGAATGTCTCAGTTACAAGAAAATGCAACGGCAAAAGGGAAATGTCTCCGTATTGAGGAGATGTCTCTATAATTAGGAAATTCCCAAGTAATGAGAAGATGTCCCAGTAATTAGGAAATGCCTCAGTATTGAGAAAATGTCTCAGTAACGAGGAAATGTCCCAATGACGAAAAACTATCTCAGTAATGAATATATGTCTCAGTAATGAGGAAAATGATCCAGTAATGAGAAAATGTCTCAGTAACAAGGAAATGTCCAATGATGAAAAAAATGTCTCGTAATGAGGACATGTCTTAGTAGTGAGAAAATGCCTGTGTTGAGAAAACTGGTCAGTACTGAGAAATGTCTCAGGGATGAAGAAATGTCTCAGTATTGAAAAAATGTCTCATAAATGAGGGAAAGTCTCAGGAGTGAGGAAAAGTCCCAGTTATGAGAAACGTCTCAGTGTGAGAAAACGTCTCAGGGATGAGGAAGTGTCTCAGTATTGAGGAAATGTTTCAATGAGAAAGTTAAACCTCTTTTATTATTTTTAGTTTTATTTTTATTATGATTATTTTATAGTTTTTATTATCTTATTTAAATGTTTATTATTTTTATTATTATTGTTTTTCATTTTTTACAGGAAATGACAGGACATCTTTCACTGAAAATGCTCGAAGAAGCATGAGCGAATTCAGAAAAATAAAGACAAGAAATTGACGGTATAAATTAAACTCCAAAGGAACAATTGCCCCGATCCCAAAGCATTAACGACTCCCTCTTCAGTAATTCCAAACCCAACAAGTAAAAAATGCGCATGGCCTATATTCAAATTTAACCTTAAATAAAATCAAAACTACTGAGTCTAGAAGGTTGCAATTTGGTATATTTGATGATTGCAGGATGGATGATTAACATACCAATTTGCAGCCCTCTGGCCTCAGCTGTCTTGAAGATCTGTGGATTGACATAAAAAAAAGCTCGGACAGACAGACAAAGCCAGTACAATAGTCTTCTTTTCAGAAAACTCAAAATTGTTTATATCACTCTTATTATAGCAGAAATCTCTCTGCAGGCAGGCTTCGTCTTCAAAGGTCCCGCCCTAACCTATAATAATCTAGAGGACCTCCTTTGGATCCAAGGCATTTCCTGGACAAAGGAATTCGCTTGGCTTAGCTGAACCCTTCCGTCCACACGACACCCTCCGCCGTTACTGTCACGTCAAAGACTTCTATAACGAGAGAGAGAGAGAGAGAGAGAGAGAGAGAGAGAGAGAGAGAGATATGGAAAAGGATCAAAAGAGAGAGAGAGAAAGGTAGGAGAGAGAGATATGGAAAAGGATAAGAGAGAGAGAGAGAGAGAGAGAGAGAGAGAGAGAGAGAGAGAGAGAGATATGGAAAAGGATCAAAAAGAGAGAGAGAGAAAGGTAGGAGAGAGATATATGGAAAAGGATAAAAGAGAGAGAGAGAGAGAGAGAGAAATCAAAATAACGATGACGACAGAGAGAGAGAGAGAGAGAGAGAGAGAGAGAGAGAGAGAGAGGAGAGATATGGAAAAGGATCAAAAGAGAGAGAGAGACAGGTAGGAGAGAGAGATATGGACCTTACCTTACAGACCTTACACTTCGTTCGGGTTGCCCCAGGTCCCTCAGTGTGAGGCGCCTCTAATGTCTACCAGAGAGTTGCTAGTACATCTTCCGGTATATTTTGCATCTTCCAATCTTGGATGGTCTGGGATGCAGTTTAGATATTTGTCGAGCTTATTCTTAAACACATCTACGCTCACTCCTGATATAATTCCTCAGATGAGCTGGCAACGCATTGAATAGACGCTGCATTATCGATGCTGGTGCGTGTAGTGGATTAATGTTCTGTGTGCTTTCCTTATTTTTCCTCCTGGTATAGTTTTGGGCACTATTAATCTACCTCTGCTTGCTCTTTCTGATATTTTTTAGTTCCATGATATTTTCTGTATTCCTTCTATCTGTTTCCATGCCTGAAATTATCATGTAGCGTTTCTCTTCTCCTTTCTAGACTATATAATTTTAAGGATTGTAGTCTTTCCCAGTAGTCTAGGTCCTTAACTTCTTCTATTCTAGCTGTAAAGGACCTTTGTACACTCTCTATTTGTGCAATATCCTTTTGATAGTGTGGGTACCATATCATATTGCAATATTCAAGTGGACTACGAACATATGTTTTATAAAGCATAATCATGTGTTCAGCTTTTCTTGTTTTGAAGTGCCGTAACAACATTCCCATTTTTGCTTTACATTTTGCCATCAGAATGGCTATTTTATCATTGCATAAAACATGTTCCTATTCATCATCACACAAGGTCTTTAACTGCTTCCTTATTTGTGATTGTCTCATTATTAGGTCCCTATATGCATATAGCTTTCCTCCTTCTGTCTCCATAATTTATTGATTCAAATTTATCAGAGTTAAATACCATCCTATTTACCTCTGCCCAATCATATACTTTGTTAAGGTCTCTTTGTAGAGCGTTCCTATCTTCATCACAAGTAATTTTCTCTACTTATTCTTGTGTCATCAGCGAAACTAAAACTACTCACTACCGAATCCTTAACATTACTGTCTATGTCTTCAATCATAATAACAAACAATATTGCAGCTAGCACCGTACCTTGTGGCACACCGGATATTACCTTGGTTTCATCCGATTTCTCATCGTTTGCAATAACTATCTGTTTTCTGTTGTGTAAAAATTCTTTTGAAACCATCTTCCTACTTTATCTACGATATTGTGTTTCTAATTTTCTTTGCTATATATTATGGTCTACTTTGTCAAAAGCTTTTGCAAAGTCTAGATAAACCACATCTGTTTCATTCCGCTTTTTCATATTTTTGAATATGTTCTCGGACGGGTGGACTAACAGTTGGGTTTGTGTACTTTTTCCGGGTACGAAACCGTGTTGTCCTATATTAAACAAATTATTTTTTTATTAAATGTTTCATAATATTTTTTCTTCATTACCCCTTTCATACACTTTCATAATATGTGATGTTAGACTCACCAGGCCTATAATTACTTGCCTCTAGTCCTTGATCCACTTTTGAAAGTAGGGGTGATATATGCTAATTTGTGCTCATCATAAATCTTGCCTGTATCTACACTTTGTGTCTTAATAATATTGCAAGTGGCTTTGCGATAGAATGAACTACTTTCTTTAACAAGATAGCAGGGACTCCATCCGGCCCTGCAGCAGCTCCATTTTAATTTCATTAATTGCCTGCACAATATCAGCTTCATTAATTTCTATGTCAGCTAAATATTCACTATTTTCGTCCTTACTTCTATATCATTATCTTCATTATCTATTCTAGGGGTGAATTCTCTCTTATATCGTTCTGCCAGTATGTTGCAAATTTCCTTTTTTTCATTCGTTAATCTCTTCAATTTCTCAGAGGGCCTATTTCTATTCTTCCTTTATTCATCTTCTTCGCATATGTATAATAGTTTGGGGTTTTGCTTGATATTTAATAGGGTTTTTTCTTCCAAGTCCCGTTTTTTTCATTTTCTTTTGATTGTAAATAATCTCGTGTTCTGCATTTTCTTATCTTACTTTTTTTTAGTTCTATAACTTTCCATGCATTTTTTTCTTTTGCAAGACCTTTTTTCCACTTTCTGATTTTCTGGAACAAGATCCTTCTGTCTCTTGGTATGCATGAATGATGTTTACTTTTCTTCTTCGGTATATATTTATCCACTATTTTCTCCAATATTTTATATAATATCTCCGTATTTACCCTTATGTCATCACTTACGAAAATGTTATCCCAATCTTTGTTTAATTCTTCATTTCTAATTTCTGACCATTTTATATTTTTTACTGTAGAAGTTGTATTTTTCCATATCCTTCCCACTTTTTCATTTCTTGCTTATCTCTATTTTCACTTGCTTTGGAATGAACAATGGTTAATTCTATGACATTATGATCTGAAATACTCGCATTATAAACTATTATTTCTTTAACATAATTCATCTCGTTCACAAATACTAGGTCTAAAGTATTTTCCTTTCTTGTTGGCAGGTGATTTATTTGTTGAATGTTTTGTATTTCTAGTAGCATATCTAAATAGCTTTAACAAATTGCCTCTTATCTTCTGCACTACTATTACTCTCTTTTTTTATAATGTATAAGTACAACCACAGTCTCCTATTCGTTCTTTCCATTCTACGAAAGGAAAGTTGAAAGTCACCAGATAGGAGAATAGTCCAGTCCTTGTGATTTCTACATATATCATCCAATTTTTCTATTATTAAAGTCCAAACTCTTTAGTATTAGAGGTCTATATATTACTATGTTCATCAATTTTTCAGATTCAAATTCTACCGCTATTAGTTCACATTCTGAGTTACTATATTTCTCATATATTTTTCCTTGTTTTTTGTCTTTCCCATATATTGCGGTTCCCCCTTGATTCCTATTTTTTCTATCTGATCTATAAGTTTGGAACCCTTTTATTTGATCATCATTCCAGTCTCTTGGGAATACCAGGTTTCACTTATATTCATTATATCTATTTTTTCTTTTTCATTTTGGGTTAGTTCTTCTAAGTACTCTATTTTTCTTTTTGAGTTACTCGTAACTAAAACCCTGCGCATTCATCACTATGATGGTTTGCGTGTTTTTTCTCCTTCATTTAATATTGGTAGTAATAAGGATTTTCCCATGTCTCTTTCCTGTTCTGGTATGTTGTTCTTTTTCATTTCCAGAAATTCTGACATTAAAAAATCCAACTTTTCCATAATATTTGATCTTCTTCATCATAATAATTATTTATTTTGTGTCTGAATCTGCAATTTTCTCCGTTTCTGCAATATCCTCTTGCTAATAAATACAGTTATTATCTCTTGAGTAGAATTTCGGAGCTGATGCTTTGAAATTTTTTGCTGACACCTCTGCATATCTCATTGGTGGTTTGCTTTTCTCTTTTACCTGATATTCTTGATTTCTCTCTTTATTTGTTTCTTTCTTATTTTGGAAAAGGATAAGAGAGAGAGAGAGAGAGAGAGAGAGAGAGAGAGAGAGAGAGAGAGAGAGAGAGAGAGATATGGAAAAGGATCAAAAGAGAGAGAGAGAAAGGTAGGAGAGAGATATATGGAAAAGGATAAAAAGAGAGAGAGAGAGAGAGAAATCAAAATAACGATGACGACAGAGAGAGAGAGAGAAGAGAGAGAGAGAGAGAGAGAGAGAGATATGGAAAAGGATCAAAGAGAGAGAGAGACAGGTAGGAGGAGAGAGACCTTACAGACCTTACAGACCTTTACATCTTGTTCGGGTTGCCCCAGGTCCCTCAGTGTGAGGCACCTCTAATGTCTACCAGAGAGTTGCTAGTACTCTTCCGGTATATTTTGCATCTTCCAATCTTGGATGGTCTTGGATGCAGTTTAGATATTTGTCGAGCTTATTCTTAAACACATCTACGTCACTCCTGATATATTCCTCAGATGAGCTGGCAACGCATTGAATAGACGCTGCATTATCGATGCTGGTGGCGTAGTGGATTAATGTCCTGTGTGCTTTCCTTATTTTTCCTATAGGTTTTTGGGCACTATTAATCTACCTCTGCTTGCTCTTTCTGATATTTTTAGTTCCATGATATTTTTGTTTCTGCTATTCCTTCTATCTGTTTCCATGCCTGAATTATCATGTAGCGTTCTTCTTCTTTCCTTTCCGACTATATATTTTAAGAATTGTAGTCTTTTCCCAGTAGTCTAGGTCCTTAACTTCTTCTATTCT
Source organism: Macrobrachium nipponense (assembly GCF_015104395.2). Lineage (NCBI taxonomy): Eukaryota > Metazoa > Arthropoda > Malacostraca > Decapoda > Palaemonidae > Macrobrachium > Macrobrachium nipponense. The sequence goes on from NC_087209.1 coordinate 49,881,540, forward strand.
AGCTGTAAAGGACCTTTGTACACTCTCTATTTGTGCAATATCCTTTTGATAATGTGGGTACCATATCATAGTTGCAATATTCAAGTGGACTACGAACATATGTTTTATAAAGCATAATCATGTGTTCAGCTTTTCTTGTTTTGAAGTGCCGTAACAACATTCCCATTTTTGCTTTACATTTTGCCAACAGAGTTGCTATTTGATCATTGCATAACATGTTCCTATTCATCATCCACACCAAGGTCTTTAACTGCTTCCTTATTTGTGATGGTCCTCAATTAGTATTAGTCCCTTATATGCATATAGCTTTCTTTCTCTGTCTCCATAATTTATTGATTCAAATTTATCAGAGTTAAATACCATCCTATTTACCTCTGCCCAATCATATACTTTGTTAAGGTCTCTTTGTAGAGCGTTCCTATCTTCAATCACAAGTAATTTCTCTACTTATTCTTGTGTCATCTGCGAAACTACTCACTACCGAATCCTTAACATTATTGTCTATGTCTTCAATCATAATAACAAACAGTATTGCAGCTAACACCGTACCTTGCGGCACACCGGATATTACCTTGGCTTCATCCGCATTTCTCGTCGTTTGCAATAACTATCTGTTTTCTGTTGTGTAAAATTCTTTTAACCATCTTCCTACTTTATCCACGATATTGTGTTTTCTAATTTTAATTTTCTTCGCTAATATATTATGGTCTACTTTATCAAAAGCTTTTGCAAAGTCTAAATAAACCACATCTTGTTTTCATTTCCGCTTTTCATATTTTTTGAATATGTTTTCACGGTGGACTAACAGTTGGGTTTGTGTACTTTTTTCCGGGTACGAAACCATGTTGTCCTTTATTAAACAAATTATTTTTTATTAAATGTTTCATAATATTTTTCTTCATTACCCTTTCATACACTTTCATTATATGTGATGTTAGACTCACAGGCCTATAATTACTTGCCTCTAGTCTTGATCCACTTTTGAAAGTAGGGGTAATATACGCTAATTTGTGCTCATCATATATCTTGCCTGTATCTACACTTTGTCTTAATAATATTGCAAGTGGCTTTGCGATAGAATGAACTACTTTCTTTAACAAAATAGCAGGAATTCCATCAGGCTCCCGGCAGCAGCTCCATTTTTTTAATTTTCATTAATAGCTGCACAATATCAGCTTCATTAATATCTATGTCAGCTAAATATTCACTATTTTCATCCCTTACTTCTATATCGTTATCTTCATTATCTATTCTAGGGGTGAATTCTCTCTTATATCGTTCTGCCAGTATTTTGTTGCAAATTTCCTTTTTTTCATTCGTTTAATCTCCCTTCAATTCTCAGAGGGGCCTATTTCTATTCTTCTTTTATTCATCTTCTTCTCATATGAGTATAATAGTTTGGGGTTTTGCTTGATATTTAATAGGGTTTTTTCTTCCAAGTCCCGTTTTTCATTTTCTTTTGATTGTATAATCTTTTTTTCTGCATTTTCTATCTTACTTTTTAGTTCTATAACTTTCCATGCATTTTTTTTCTTTTGCAAGACCTTTTTTCCACTTTCTGATTTCTGGAACAAGATTCTTCTGTCTCTTTGGTATGCATGAATGATGTTTACTTTTCTTCTTCGGTATATATTTTTCCACTATTATCTCAATATTTTATATAATATCTCCGTATTTACCCTTATGTCATCACTTACGAAAATTGTTATCCCAATCTTTGTTTAATTCTTCATTAATTTCTGACCATTTTTATATTTTTACTGTAGAAGTTGTATTTTCCATATCCTTCCCACTTTTTCATTTCTTGCTTATCTCTATTTTCACTTGCTTTGGAATGAACTGTTAATTCTATGACATTATGGTCTGAAATACTCGCATTATAAACTATTATTTCTTTAACATAATTCATCTCGTTTCACAAATACTAGTCTAAAGTATTTTCCTTTCTTGTTGGCAGGTGATTTATGTTGAATGTTGTATCTAGTAGCATATCTAATAGCTTTTTCAAATTGCCTCTTATCTTCTGCACTACTATTACTATCTTTTTGGATATGTATAAAGTACAACCACAATCTCCTATTCGTTCTTTCCATTCTACGAAAGGAAAGTTGAAGTCACCAGATAGGGAGAATAGTCCAGTCCTTGTGATTTCTACATATATCATCCAATTTTTCTTCAATTATTAAAGTCAAACTCTTTAGTATTAGGAGGTCTATATATTATATGTTCATCAATTTTTCAGATTCAAATTCTACCGCTATTAGTTCACATTCTGAGTTACTATATTTCTCATATATTTTTCCGTTGTTTTTGTCTTTCCCATATATTGCGGTTCCCCCTTGATTCCTATTTTTTCTATCTGATCTATAAGTTTGGAACCCTTTTATTTGATCATCATTCCCAGTCTCTTGGGAATACCAGGTTTCACTTATATTCATTATATCTATTTTCTTTTCATTTGGGTTAGTTCTTCTAAGTACTCTAATTTTTCTTTTTGAGTTACTCGTAACTAAACCCTGCGCATTCATCACTATGATGGTTTGCGTGTTTTCTCCTTCATTTAATACTGATAGTAATAAGGATTTTCCCATGTCTCTTTCCTGTTCTGGTATGTTGTTTCTTTTTTTCATTTCCAGAAATTCTGACATTAAAAAATCCAACTTTTCCATAATATTTGATCTTCCTTCATCATAATTATTCATTTTGTGTCTGAATCTGCAATTTTCTCCGTTTCTGCAATATCCTCTTGCATAATAAAATACAGTATTATCTCTTGAGTAGAATTTCGGAGCTGATGCTTTGAAATTCTTTGCTGACACCTCTGCATATCTCATTGGTGGTTTGCTTTTCTCTTTTACCTGATATTCTTGATTTCTCTCTTTATTTGTTTCTTTCTTATTTTGGATTTTATTACTTGGTTGGTTATTTATTTGATTATGATTCATGGCTACAGGGTCACTATATTTGCATTTTTTGTCGAACTTACATCCTTTTCCTTCTTTTAGGTTTTTTACATATTTTTGGATGCAGATCTCTGCAATCATCCCCATATCCATCTAAGTATGCACATTTACCATATATTTCATAGTTTTGACATATCTTAGGAGGTGTTTGTAGTAACATCTTTCTCCCAAATCTGCAATTCCCTCTTTTCAAAAGGTTGCAGATTTTGTCTTTCGTCTATTTTTTTCCTCTTTCCCGTCATTGTATAGATCTGGGTAGAGCCTCTTCGGGATTTGCTTTTCTGTTGTCATATCGTAATTTATTTCTTCGTAGGTATGCTGCTTTATTGCCTCATATGTAGTATCAATGAGTATCTCTGCATCCATACTTTTATCTTGTTCTTTGTTTTCCTTATTTTTTTTTCTGTCATTTCATTTTGTTTTACTTCTCTTCCGTTTTCCTCTTCTTCTTTTTCTTCTTCTTCTTCCTCTTCCTCTTCTTCTTCATCCTCAACTATTTGTACATTCAATCTTGATTTAATAACATTGTCTATCCATGATAGACATGTTGAACAAAAAATTCTTGTATCTTTTCTCAAATCTTGTATTACCTCAGCACACTGTGGATGGGTCGGAATGTTGCATGCAGCACATTTTCTGATTAGGTTTTGTGGATTGACTATGCTATACCAAACCTTACACAGTTTGCATGCCTTTTGGCATTCTTTTTTCCTAATGCATCAATTAGTATATTCACAAGATTCACCTTATTCATTTTTCTTTGTCGGAATATGTTGGTTATGTATATTTTCTTTATGAGTCTCTTGACCACTTGGATTTTATTTGGAACTTCTTCAATTATTTTCAAGATGTTTTCATTAGATTTGTTCCAGTTTGAAGGATTATATCCTTCTAATATATCTATGAATGCTTTTGTATCTTTTTGGTTAGGACTGTTGCTGATTTCATAGATGAGAAATGCCAGTTCCCTTCCTGCTACCTCATCGTATTGCGAATCTGCTAGACACGCCAAATTACGCCACCTTTTCCCGCAGTTGGAACTTACTGCCATCTTGTTCTGATTTATAGTATTACACTTGATAAACTAACTTAGAAGACGCTTTATCCTACTATTTTCACACTAATCTTATCACCGATAGTTCACGAACACTTCTAGATATCTCAAATTCTAGTCGTATGTTAAACTTGTGATATCTGTTGATTATTGTGACTTCACGCGGGTACGTCTCACCAAGCAAGATGGCTAAGGATAAGAGAGATATGGAAAAGGATAAGAGAGAGAGAGAGAGAGAGAGAGAGAGAGAAAGAGAGAGAGAGAGAGAGATGTGTGGAAAGGGACAGAGAGAGAGAGCGAGAGAGAGAGAGAGAAAGAGACAAGAGACAGAGAGAGAGAAGAAGTTAAAGAGAGAGAGAGAGAGAGAGAGAGAGAGAGAGAGAGAAGGGACCCTCCTGATAAATGGATGCTGTTGACTAGACAGGACATTGTACGTGATGTTGGGGTTGAATAATGGCATCGGCCCACGCTTGCTGGATGGAAATAAAATATGGCATAGCAAACGCGAAGGGGAAATGGACCCCAGAAGTGATACATTTCATTTAGTCGAGAAAGATGAGCAAATAACAGTCTACTTTGCATGAGATATATTGAGCTGAATAATGATAATGGGAGTGATTTAGTGGAGTGGTAAACAAATATATATATATATATATATATATATATATATATATATATATATATATATATATATATATATAAATATATATATATATATATATATATATATATATCTATATATATATATATATATATATATATATATATATATATATATATATATATATAGTATATATATAAAGGTTTTTTTGCCACAAAGGAAAAAATGAAAAAGCGAGATAGCCAAGTACTTTCGGTCCTGTTCGGACCCTTTACTGAAGGCAAACCGATTTTACAAAGAACAACATAGTCAAAAGAAGGCTTAATATACAAACTGACACTACCAGATTAGCTATAAGGGCGATTTTCACTCTACAGAAAGGAGGAGTCGCCAGAGGCTAGCCACACCTTGAAGGATACCCGCAGTAAACAAGTGATTCTTCCAGAAAACAGTACATTTTGAAAAAAACACGGGAGCATATACAATTTCATATCATGAATTTTTACACAAATTTTCCCAACAAAAATTATTATTAGTGAAAAGACGAAAGAAAATATAAATATATATATCGAGCAAGAGAAAGAGGGAGAGAGAATATCGAACCAGAGAGAGAGAGAGAGAGAGAGAGAGAGAGAGATAATAATTATATACGCTCAGAATCAAAAATGAGTTACATTGAAAATCACAAAAGTGCAAGTGAATGTTAATCCTTACTGATCCATTTTTGTTGCAGTAATTAGAATCAGTTAAGTGCCGCGCGTTCGGGAGGGAAGGTCATTAGGCTGTAAAAGGAAACGTTTTAACGGACTATCTGTTAAATCCCATTTCACCTTTGCTCGTCCGCACTTTTGCTGTCAGCCCCTTTTATGTCAGCCCTCAGATCTTAAACACTACTGAGGCTAGAGGGCTGCAAATTGGTATGTTGA
>NC_087209.1:49892083-49894583 GCF_015104395.2 Macrobrachium nipponense
GTAAAGTATATTGTATTTGCACATCTTTCTCGACTAAAAGAAATGTTATCAACTTCTGGGGTCCTCTCCCTTCCGCGTTTGCGATGCCATATTTATAGATATATACCTATATCTATAAATATACTCGGCAAAATTAGTGTTCAGGCCAAACATCTGAATTCAAGGATAAATATTCCGCTTTATTTTAATTTCACGTTTTGATTTTCGAGACATATTTTGCATTAAAAAAATATTTAAATCTTAGCTTTTATTTTACCACGAGTTTCTTTGTTTGCACATTAATTTTTTACCTTGAAAATATAATAATAATAATAATAATAATAATAATAATAATAATATAATAATAATAATAATAATAATAATAATAATAATAATAATAATAATATATTTTGGGAGAAGACTCTTTTAAACACATTCTGATGAGTAAAATAGTAGAATTCAACGAATTAATGTTTATATATTACCTTTTTTTCTAATTTTTGTTTCTTATCACTCGCTTTTCTGGTTCTCAGCGATACTTCGCAATAATTGGCCAATATCCACATATATGAATATTGGCTACTTATTGGGAAGTATCGCTGAGCCTGAAAAGCGGAAAATAAGAAAATTAGAGATAATATATAAGATTAATTGCGTTGAATTCTGTCGTTTATTCAACAAAAGAATAATAATAATAAGTAATAAATAATAATAATAATAATAATAATAATAATAATAATAATAATAATAATAATAATAACAATAATAAAAGTAAGACAATTTTAAAACATCAACTATAAGAAATGTAATGAGCCAAGTAAAAAACGACTCTCTTCTCTCTCTCTCTCTCTCTCTCTCTCTCTCTCTCTCTCTCTCTCTCTCTCTTCAATTAATAAATAAAACAATATAATTAAAAAGACAGCATTTCCTTTAACAATCAAGGATTTAGGCAAAAGTTTGGTGTTTCAATGGGGTCTCCTTTGTCTCCCATTCTTGCCAATTATGCATGGAAGTCGTGAAGTTGAGATTTTACAGAACTGTGAACCTTCGTTTAAGACCCATTCCTGGGTGAGGTACGTAAATGATATTTTCTATTTGTTTTTAAAGGTAAACCCTTCAAAATTTTGACAATTTCCTTCGGTATATTAATGGAATCTTGCCTCTATCAAGTCACAGCCGAACACGAAAACAGTGATAAGTTGCCGTTTTTAGACATACTGATCTTCATGACCGAGTAACTTTCACTTTTAAATTTACAGTATATGGTAAAGAATGCAATGCAGAAACATACATTCATTTTTTCTCGTGGCACTATAATGAAGTCAAAACTAACATCTTAGTCAATTTTGTTTTAAGAGACCCTGAAAATATGTGACCCTAAAGTAAATGACCAAAAAGAAGTATACGAATTGTCTTGCACTCCCTTTTAATCCTCATTTAAACAGAATACGGAAAACTGGTAACAAAAATCACAATGATAAAATAAATATAGTCTTTAATTATAACAACACTATTAAAAGATTTCTAATACAACAACAACGCAACAGCGAATCAACAAACATGTTGGTTTGTTTACGAAATTCCCTGTTCATAATGTGACTCTAATATTTCGGGGAAAGTGTAGAGGGCTGCCCACTAGAATTGGGGAACACAAAAGAGCATACCAGTTGTATGCGGATACAATGTGTTAGTTAGTCACAGCCTTCAGCTCGATCACCGCATAAAATTGGGACGAATCTAAAGTAATTTTTAGAAGTAAAGATGTTGGTATAAGAAGGCTTGTGAGGTGTGGCGACAAACTGGTTTTTTTCCATGGAGGGCAATAAATCCTTCACAGGAAGATAAATCACCAATAACCTTATTTCCAAGAAATATATTAAAGGCTTTAAGAATAAAAGAAACATTATGATAGTGTGGTCTCTTTAGCCACATCTGATACTGCGGTTACCTCTCTTTCTCCCGTTCAGGTACTCGGCTACTTCCAGTAACGATGCTGGTTGAAGAGGACAACAACCGCATTGGGCAAGGACCAATCGACGTTCCAGACGACTGCGGGGCTTTCATCAGAAAACGACGGCATTGTCTGATTTATACTTGATGACCGGTTCCATTGTTTATAAACAAGTCACTTAATTTTTTACTCCTGTTTTGTTTACTTCGCTGTAGTGCTATATCAACGTGTCAAACTAATAAGGGGAACCGAACAGATTCCCGAAAGAAAGCTATCCTACCTATTTTTATATTTAAATATATGTACATTTACATAACTGTGGATTTGCTTCTCCAATAATAATAATAATAATAATAATATAATAATAATAAGTAATAATAATAATAATAATAATAATAATAATAATAATAATAATACTAATATAATAATAATAGAGATAAAGAAAATCTTTTCATCAAATGTGGGAAATGAAAATAGGTAAATAAAGACGGCATATTCTCTCTCTCTCTCTCTCTTCTCTCTCTCTCTCTCTCTCTCTCTCTCTCTCCTCTCTCTCTCTCTCTATTTATA
>NC_087209.1:49899583-49909583 GCF_015104395.2 Macrobrachium nipponense
GCGGTGGCGCAGCGGGGGGCGTCGTGCCGCTGCCTTTTCATTGGCTCGTGGGTGGGGAGCTTCTTTTCATGGCTGCCTGGCTGCGGGCTCAAGCCAGCTCCCGATCGCATGCTCAGCAGGCGCGCCGATCTTCTCAGCTGCATAACATCACGCCGGGCTTCGTTTTGATTGGGTAAAGGCCGCGTGACGTCACTGCTGGTATTATTCATCGTATTAATGTCACTGCTGGTATTATCCATCGTATTAATGTCGTCTTGGATTGGGGCGTTTTCAGGCGGCGATATGGTGATGTTTGCCGGTATTGGAGTGTTTCTTCGGGTGCAGGTCGGGAACAAAAAGGCCTCCTGTGTCGTGTTCATGGAGGGCTTTTGTTCCTGGATGAGTAACGCCTCCAGGAGGCGCAGACGGCGAGGGTCGGGTGCTCTCCCTATTATCCTGGTGTTACGGATGTACAGTCGCGGGAGATTGTGTCTCGGTGGGCTGTGAGGGTGTGGTTCTTGATAGCCCCTTCTTGGGCATGACAGGAGATTCTCTTCGCAAGACGCATGGTAGTCATTCCAATGTACTTCCCAGGACATCCTCGGGCGCGGCATATGTATTGGTATACTACGTTCGTCTGCTTGAGGGGGTCTCCTGATGGCGGTGAGGGGTTATTTTTCGTGATAAGGTCTTTGTTTTGACGGTTTTGTAGTATATTATAAGGTCCACTATTTTGCCTTCTTCAATGGGGAGGATGTTTTCCTTAATGATCTTCTTCATCGCCTTCTCCTCCTCGCGGTATTGAGAGTGCATGAAGGCCTTATAATATATCGTGATGTTCTCGGTGGGGCGGGGTCGTGGGTCTTGTTCCTCGTTCGAGTACCATCTTTCGAGGGCGGTACGCACTTCTCGATTGATGAGCTTATTGGAATATCCGTTATTCACGAGCATCTGTGAAGCTCTATCAAGCTCGAGGTGTGTGTCTGCCAGGTGGAACAATGGGAGAGGGCCCTTTTCTCACGGCCCTGACAGTAGTGTTCTTAAACCTGTCTGGACACTCGCTATCCCTGTTGAGGCACATTCCTAAATTAGTTTTCTTCGTGTAGACAGAAGTGCGGAGACCGTATTCTGTCTTCGTTATAAGGACGTCGAGGAAGGGGAGCCGATCGTTGGTGCTAAACTCGACTGTATAGTTTAGCACGCTGCATTGCTGGAATCGGCGACGTAGGGCTTCTACCTCATCCTCGGTGTCGACTTGCACGAAGATATCGTCTATGTAACGGGCGTATTTGCGGGGGTGCTGGTTCTGGGCAAAGACCCTCTCTTCTACGGTGCCCATATAGAAGTTGGCAAAAAGGATTCCCAGTTCAATCTCAAGTCTTTTCTCATGTTGCTCAAAGACTTGAGATTGAACTCCTGCTCGACTCCATCCAACAGCTCGAGACCCGGAATATTGTCCGAACAACAGACACCCTCCAGCCCCTCCTGCTCGCCGAAGCCCTCACGGAGAGGGGGCCACACACCAGTGGCATCTTCACCCGAGAGATGAAGGAAGCTGCTAAGGAGTTGAAGGCCAAAGAAGACATTACTGTGCGACGGGCAGATAAGACGGCCGCTTTCGTCTTAATAACAACGAAGGAATACCATGAGAAGCTCGATGCTATCCTGTCCGACTCCTCAAAGTTTGAACGTCTCACACGGAACCCTACGGAAGACATCAAAAGGATGCCAACCGTGTCATCAGTACCATTAATGCCGCAACCAACGCAGTCCACCTTCCACCCATCCAAGGGGACTTCAGCCTTGGTTACCTCTATGGGAACGTGAAAACCCATAAGGAAGGCAACCCTCTCCGCCCGATAATCAGCCAGACGCCCGCCCCGACTTACGCCTTGGCCAAGCGCCTCAATCAAATTTTGACTCCCTACGTCCCGAGCGGCTATAGTCTGAGTTCATAGGTGGAGTTCCTTGAAGAAATTTGCAACTCCCCCGGCACCGGCATCATAGCATCCCTCGACGTAGAATCCCTATTTACCAACGTTCCCGTCGACGAAACCATTGACATCATCATGGATCGAGTCTACCGAGACCCGTCGACGGCCCCACTCAATATCCCAGAAGCCTCTTTGCGCACCTTGCTGGACATCTGTACGAAGAGGGCCCCCTTCTCCACCCACCGAGGACAGATGTTCCGTCAGAAAGATGGCGTTGCCATGGGCTCTCCTCTGGGAGTCCTTTTTGCCAACTTCTATATGGGCACCGTAGAAGAGAGGTTCTTCGCCCAGAACCAGCACCCCCGCAAATACGCCCGTTACATAGACGATATCTTCGTGCAAGTCGACACCGAGGATGAGGTAGAAGCCCTACGTCGCCGATTCCAGCAATGCAGCGTGCTAAACTATACAGTCGAGTTTAGCACCAACGACGTCCTTATAACGAAGACAGAAGACGGTCTCCGCACTTCTGTCTACACGAAGAAAACTAATTTAGGAATGTGCCTCAACAGGGATAGCGAGTGTCCAGACAGGTTTAAGAACACTACTGTCAGGGCCTTTGTGAAAAGGGCCCTCTCCCATTGTTCCACCTGGCAGGACACACACCTCGAGCTTGATAGAGCTTCACAGATGCTCGTGAATAACGGATATTCCAATAAGCTCATCAATCGAGAAGTGCGTACCGCCCTCGAAAGATGGTACTCGAACGAGGAACAAGACCCACGACCCCGCCCCACTGAGAACATCACGATATATTATAAGGCCTTCATGCACTCTCAATACCGCGAGGAGGAGAAGGCGATGAAGAAGATCATTAAGGAAAACATCCTCCCCATTGAAGAAGGCAAGATAGTGGACCTTATAATATACTACAAAAACCGTAAAACAAAAGACCTTATCACGAAAAATAACCCCTCACCGCCATCAGGAGACCCCCTCAAGCAGACGAATGTAGTATACCAATACATATGCCCCGCCCGAGGATGTCCTGGGAAGTACATTGGAATGACTACCATGCGTCTTGCGAAGAGAATCTCCTGTCATGCCCAAGAAGCTATCAAGAACCACGCCCTCACCGCCCACCGAGACACAATCTCCCGCGACTGTATCATCCGTAACACCAGGATAATAGGGAGAGCACCCGACCCTCGCCGTCTGCGCCTCCTGGAGGCGTTACTCATCCAGGAACAAAAGCCCTCCATGAACACGACACAGGAGGCCTTTTTGCTCCCGACCTGCACCCGAAGAAACACTCCAATACCGGCAAACATCACCATATCGCCGCCTGAAAACGCCCCAATCCAAGACGACATTAATACGATGGATAATACCAGCAGTGACATTAATACGATGAATAATACCAGCAGTGACGTCACGCGGCCTTTACCCAATCAAAACGAAGCCCGGCGTGATGTTATGCAGCTGAGAAGATCGGCGCGCCTGCTGAGCATGCGATCGGGAGCTGGCTTGAGCCCGCAGCCAGGCAGCCAATGAAAAAGAAGCTCCCCACCCACGAGCCAATGAAAAGGCAGCGGCATGACGCCCCCCGCTGCGCCACCGCAATATAAGCAGCTGGACTCACCTTCTCACTACAACTCAGCTGAAGGATTCAGAGCCATAGCAGCCTTCCAGACCAGGTTCAAAAACCTGCAATTCCAGGCTAAGCCCAATAAGCAGTGTCAGTGGACCATCTCATACAGAGATACAAAAACGATTATCACCCTGAGGAACACGACAGCAATCATCATCAAGGAACTGAAAGAAGAAGAGAGAATTAAGAAAGCAGTAGTGGTTGGCTACCCGCTTGAAATGCCTGAAAGCCACCTAACCAGCGCAGCCAATGTGACAGCTGCGATTAGAATGAAGAACAAACAAGGTATACTTACCAAGGCTGTACTAGTCACCTTCGTAGGGACCATCCCAGAAAGAGTTGACCTGGGAGTGTTCGGGAGATATGGAGTGAAAACTTACTACCCGGAACCCTAAGGTGCTTTCAAGTGCCAGAAATTTGGGCACCATAAGAGCCAATGTCAGGCAAAGCAAGAGACCTGTGCAATATGCAGCAGGAAACATCCCACTGAAGACTGCATTGCCAAAAGGAAAGCAGGGAGACCACAACACCGAAGTGCCCCAACTGTAGCAAGGCACACATCGCCATGGCCTGGGGATGCCCTGAGAGACTGGCAAGAGTAAAGGCCGCTCTGCCCAAAGAAACAAGAAGAGAGAGGAGCTTGTCAAGAGGAAGGGCAGCACCAAAACCTCAGCCCAGAAGAAGGCTTTATACCAGGGAAGAGCTGGAGGAATCCAGGAGGGAAGCAGGACCCAGCAGGAAAAGAAACAGCTCCAGGTCTGCATCAAGAAGACCCTCCCCAGCAAACAAATCCTCAGGCACCTAAACCACTGCCAAGGTCTATTTACATCAAAACAATCGATCTCAGGGACAGATTGACAGACTTCTCCAAACGCATCATACAGGGAGACATCAATGCAGAAACTATCCAAGAGTGCATAGAAGTACTTCTAAAGAGCTTTCATCAAAGGAGCTTCCCAAGTCCCCCTCTACCACTATGCAGGAGGCAGCGACCCAAGCTGCACCAAAACCCACTCCTCAAACCCCCTCACCTCTACCTTCCACATCCACCCTCTCACCCCTCACTTATCCTTGAACAAATGAACACCTACACCTCAACTCATCCAACTCATCCTCATCATCACCATCAACCACTGAAGGCATGACAGAGGAAACTGGAATAACATTCGCACCAAGGGACCCCAGACAGTTCTCCTCAACGTACCAATCATGCTGAAGATCATCAATTGGAACGCTGGGTGGGAATAAGGACAAAGGCAACCACACTAATTGCAGTCTGCAAAACAGAAAATGTGGACATCATTCTACTGCAAGAAAACCATGCTAACAACTGGACAAAATTGAGAATAACTGGATATAATGTCTACACAACCCCATGCGTAGGCACAGACAGAGGATTGGCAATTCTCGTCAAGAATACAATCCCAACAGCAAGAACACACAACCCAATCCCCTGTGGCAACAATGTGGAAACCCTAGCAGCGAGAATCACACTGCTAAACCAGAGGATAGATATATACAACATATATAGAAAAATAAAAAGAGAAGAACCAGGAGAACTACAGCTCACACAGCTCTTCGCACATGCAGCAGATTCACCAACAATTTTATGTGGGGACTTCAACGCGCATCACCCTCTGCTATCATCCCCATCGACCACAAACCAACCTGGAGAGCATAGCCTTCTCTCTAGATGAGTTTGAAGGAGTCTCACTACTCAACTCAGGGCAACCTACACACATAAGAGGAGGCAGATTAGATTTGACATTTGCCACAACAACAATCAGACACCTAACAAGGTGGCAAGTACACACGACATTAGTGAGCGACCAATTTGCCACAGTAACAGAGCTGGAGATGCAGGCAACCTACCGCCAATTACCGCCACCCCCTCCGACATGGAACCAAGACCTAGAAGATTGGGTTGTGTTTCGTCTAGCCCTCGATGAGTGGGCAGCACAATACACACCTCCAGAAGACATAGATCAGCTAGAAAAAGATCTAGTTGAGGCTATACACAATGCTGCAAACAGGGCAATGCCCATGACAGTAGGAAGAAGAGACCACACCTACAAAGACTCCTGGTACTACTGCCCAGAAGTAAGAAGACTGAAAACCCTACTGAACAGGGTAACAAAAATTTATAGAAAAAGAAGGACAACAGAAAACAGGGAACTACTACAAGCAGTCAAAAATGATGTTCAACAGGCAGCTGCAAGAGATAAGAATTGAAAGTGGATGAATGGTGTACAAAACTATCACAGTACACATCTCTCTCGGAGCTATGGAAGTGGCTGAACAGAGTAGCCGGAAAGAAGAGAACACCCGTAGCAACTCACCCTCACCCACTAGAAGAAGCGGAAAGACTGGCAACATCCTTCGCCAATAGGACTAGCTCAGGTAACCTCTCCCCTGAAACAAGAAGAATTCAGGAACAACTAGCACCGATTCGATCGGAGGAGATCGATGCGGCCTGCCACAGACCAGACGATACTGACATCCCTTGCACAGTAGAGGAACTGAAAGCAGTTTTTAAAGTTGGCAGAGACACAGGCACCAGGAGCAGACAGGATAACATACACCCATGATCAGCAAAATGGGTCCTGCAGGAGAAACAGCCTTTCTGAGAATCCTGACAAAAACACACATCGAGCACACAAGACAACAAACCTGGCGGCAGCAAGACACGCAGCCAATCCCCAAACCTGAAGATCCAGAGAACCCAAAACCAATCGCATTGGTGTCATGCATTGAGAAAACTGGAGAAAAAATGGTACTAAATAGAATGAAGTACAAGATTGGTCCACTGCACAAGCAGCTATATGCATATCAGGAAGGAGTCGGAACTACAGAGTGCATAACAGATGTTCTCAGCTATATAAATCAGAAGAAGGCCACAGTAGTCTTCATAGATTTGAAAAGGCTTTTGAACTAGCCAGTCCAGCAGCAATACTACGATCAGTAGTAAGGAAGGGAGTCCAAGGACACTTACTAGCCTGGACAAAAAACTACGTGCTGAGAAGGCAGGCCAGAGTAAAATGCCAAGGAGTGATGTCTACATTCCACGACTTGGAAAATGGCACCCCTCAGGGAGGAATTCTGAGTCCATTTCTATTCAATATACTAATGGAGAATATAGCCTCCCTGCAGCTTCCAGAAGGCGTAGAAATCTTCATCTATGCCGATGATGTGTGTGCAGTAGCAAGAGGAGCTGTTAGAGTACCCAGAATGCAAAGGGCACTCAATGACATCAACAATAAATCAAATGAGCTAGGCCTAAAATAAACATAAATAAAACAAACGGCTATGGCAAATAAAAGCCCACAGACGCTGCAACCACTAACAATAGGAACTGAGCCCATAGAATGGGTAGACAGCTACATGTACCTAGGAGTTGTCATAGATCAGCAGCTAACTTTCAAGGAAGAAATCAAGTACTTGAGAGAAAGAGCAAATGCAAGACTTGCTGCCATGAGATACATGTCATCCCTGAAGGAAGGAGCAAATGAACACATACAAAGGAAGTACTACCTAGCCTGCACCAGAACATTGGTGGAGTCTATGCTGCCCCCGCCCACTCTGATGAGGCTGACAGAGGCTCAGAAAGAATCACTGGAGGTCATTCAAAACAATGCAATGAGACTCATGCTAGGAGCACCTACATGGACAAGGCTGTGCAACCTCGGGCTTTAAACTAACCTGCCAAAACTAGAGGATAGGATTGCACAGAGAAATGCAAGCACAATGGCCAAGATGTTCCTCTCAGAAAGAGACTCCATCTCTAAGAAAAGAGCAAGAGAGGAACTTGCCAAACACCCAGAGATTCAAACTTCGAGTTCCTATGGTAAGGACCAAGTGACAAACATCAAGAGTTCTAGGCATGGGCAGAAACACTGCTGCAACTAGGTCCAGACACAACACAGGGCACACAACAACTACCACCCTGGAAGAAGGACACTACATACAAATACACAAGCCTGCCAAGAGCAAAAGAGGACTGCACAGGAGAAGAGCTAAGAGCGGCAGCCTATGAAGCAATCAGAAACACTGAGACCATAGGGGCACAAACATACTACACTGATGGCACTGTAGATCCTGAGAATCAAACTACGGGAGCTGCAGTATATTCAAGAAACTTCACAGCCTGCTGGAGGACCTCCAACCACGCCTCCACTATGCAGACAGAGTTAACAGCAATAAGACAGGCACTGCTGTACTCACTGGAGAATGAAGTAGGGCCTGTAATCATCCACACAGACTCAAAGTCCTCAATGCAAGCCCTGCAACAACAGAAAATTAAAGAAAATAAGGCACTGCTGGCTGGAATTAAAACACTGCTACACCAGCACAGCGAAAGAGGAAGACCTGTCACCTTAAACTGGATACCCAGTCACATAGGAATTCCAGGCAATGAGAGGGCTGATGAGCTAGCCAAAAGTACAAAACACATCGACAGAGTGCAAGTACATATACAACCTGCACTGCAATAAGTCAAGAATGCAAGGAAACCACTCTGCAAAGAAAAATTGCTAAAAGACCATAGTGAGTGGGTAGAAAAGAACTCACCTTCTGCCAGATGGTATAAGAAATCGACTGGTCTAGTGCCTCCTCCCATAGACAGGCACACACCAAGAAAACTTGCTGTGATCATCCACAGACTCAGGCTAGGATATAAAGCCTGCTGGGAAATTGTGGAAAACAGTGTCAGACCATGTGAACACTGTCAAGAAGAAACACAGCAACCACTCCTTCACTACCTGCTGGAATGCAGAGAAACAGCACAGCTAAGAGGTGCAGCACAAAATGCAGTACCTGCACAAGATGCTGAGCATGCAGCTGCCACAGTCACAAAGACAATCATTGAAAACTTAGAAGAGCATGCCCAGGTGCTCTACAACCTACCTCCACCAAGGTAATCAAACTAATAAGTGAAATCAATCACCCTCATCACATCCCCTCATTGTAAGGCTCTATCCACATCATCCACTATCATTCTTTTAAAAACTTTACCTACAACTAAAATCCTCCCGCAGGGACCCAAGGGAGTAAAGGGTTGGACAACCCCAACTGCACCGCTTCTCCGATTTTCGAAAGCCTTACACTCATTCAAACTTCTTCTATAATATGACATGATGGCCCTCTCTTACTGACACCATCATCCTTCCCCTGTCCACTCCTATCTCTACAACTAAAGATATTTCCAATTTCAAAAAAACTAACCATGTACCTAAAGAATCTTTTCAGATCACCTACGGGCCGAACAAGGGAAAGGCCCGTGCCAACAAGAAGTGTTGGCTTAATACAACAACAACAACAACAACAACAACCTTCTCACTTCAGTCCTTCACCCACCTCCGCCCAAGAGGATGTCTGAGGTTTATTCAGACGAAGCGTCCGGAAAGGAATAGAAAGAATAGAAAAGAAATAGAATTTAACATCAATTCTATCTGTAATAAACTCTACGGGATATACCCGAAAAATTTGACTACCCCGACTGAAATTTTTACCAATAAAATCCAATCATTCTACCTAATTGAGATATGTCAACCTTCGGTGCGTTGCTCACCAGTTTAAGCAACAATGAGAAAGCAATAATTAGAAAAATAGAGAAGAACCTGTATAAAATTAATGCAGCTGAGGCAGCAATTACTTTCAATAAAATAAAATAATAATAATAATAATAATAATAATAATAATAATAATAATAATAATAATAATAATAATAATAATAATAATAATAATAATAATAATAAGTATATTTTACCCTTTGACCGATTAAGCATTGATACTGAATATAAAAGGGTCCTATTTTACCCTGCCAACCTCATAATAAATATAACAAATGTGTTGCTCCATACGACATAATGAAAGCAAAACTAGTTGCCAATGCTCTTCGGCAAATCTATAAACATTTAACAAAATCATTCGTCATCAACATGATCCACAACGATCGCAAAATAACCCGAATATCAAACGCATTACAATATTCTTTTTTTTTTTCGAACGACCAATTGCAGGAGTTACATATGGCCACTGCTTTTATCAAAACGCGAAAGGCGGAAGTGACTAATGGTTTCTGTTCGTTGTCCATCAATCAAACGATTAAGAGATCAACTCAAATGAGTCAGGTGAATAAAAATGGGGATCATTTTCTGAAATTTAAAAAAAGTTACAAATGAATTTTAATGTTTTTTTTCCTCCCTCTATATTTCGCCATTTCGCAAATGTCATGAGCGATGAGTAGTAATGCAGTTTTGGGGGTATTTAGGTTTGTATTGACAAAATTGATGAACACGAGGATTGTTGAGCAGTTATTTTTTATTGTATCACACAAACGCACACATACACGCAGCAGATATTTCAAGCAGATAGCGAAATGCACTTATGGATATTTGATACCCCTGGGACTAATACTAGACACGGCGGAACAGAGATT